>NC_092034.1:3639143-3754143 GCF_042242105.1 Pempheris klunzingeri | reverse complement strand
GCGTGCTAACAGGCTAAACTAACATGATGAACATATTGAACATTATTCCTGCTAAACACCTGTATGTTAGCATTGTTAGCATGCTGACGTTAACTCACAAAACCACTAGCATCACTTTTCTAAACTATTTCACTCTTTAGCATTAATACTACTGCTACGGAATCTATAAGGAATCTATAAAATCAACCAGAAAGAATGAGAAGATGAATTATTGAAGATCGGATTTGTGCAAATGTCAGTATTTGGTGTCTTTGATGTTATTCTTTTTTTTTTTGAAGAAGAAATGATCCCTGAAATCCTCTGTAAATATTCATCACCAGTCAGTTTCACAATCTTGACTCTTCAAAGTCCAAACGGAGCCTGAATTTTTTTTCCGGGAAAGCAGCTGCATTCCTTAAAGAAGAGACAAAGAGGAGAAAGTGTACTTTGGCGCTCTGCTGCAGTGACTGTGTGCAGATGTGAGGGATGAAAGAATGACTATGAATAGGACCGAGAGAGAGGAAAACGTCATCTTAAAATCCATAAATCCAAAAGCTGTCATAATAACTGTTGTGATGTGTGATAGTTTTTTACAGAGTACGGACCTGACTACTCGCTGGAGATAAGCCCGAGCTGTCGACCAGACCGCAACGACACCAAACACCTGGATCAAGTCCTCAGCACCATCAAAGGTGTGTGTGTGTGTGTGCTTGTGAGGATGCACAGGTGTGTCTGTTTTGTGTGGGTGAGGGTGTGGGGGTGTAAACAGGTGGATGTGTGTGTGTGTGTGTGTGTCTCCCTGAACCCTTGCTCACCTTCAGCTCTTTTTTCTCTGTAAGGCTCTTTTTATGTGTGGTTTCATGTGTCTGTTCTTGTTTCTATACGTCTCTGTGTGGGATGAAAGTATGACTTGTTCTTCTGTTTTTTTTTTCCTCCCCTCCCCGTTGCTCTGAACATCCTTTTGTGTGTCAGTGAATATACTGTTGACCCCACTCTTTTACCCACAAGTCTGGGTCCCCACACATGTGGTGTTATTCTCTTTTGCATCTTTCTCTTTCTATATGTTCCTTCGTATCTGTGTTTGCATAGTAATCTGTTAGCGTGTGTGTCTGTAGCCATGTGGTTACGCCTAAAGGGTACCGGCACTGACAGACCGCAGCACCCAGGAGAGATCCTCTGGCTGGGTGAAACTTAGGCGAAAAGTTGAGCGGCGGGAGAATTACTGTAAGGTGGTGAGTTCAGGAGCAAGCGAAGGGTACGTCTACGAGTCGAGTTCATTCCCCGAACATTTTGCCGTATATAGGTCTGGATTTTGAGAGGAAACGGAAAATCTGAATTTGACCATTAGGTGTCTCGTAAAGGTTGAAGATCGGCTGAGTAGAAATGTTTACCACAAACCGAGAGGAAATCCTACTTCCTTTCCCATTAGGTGAAATATTGTATTTGACACAGCAGTTATTCAATCTGAGTGTGTGTGTGTGTGTGTGTGTGTGAGAGAGACTGATTGAAAGAAAAGAGCTAAAACAGTGCGGCTTATTTTAAGAGTGTAGCAGGAATTAAATATTGTCACATCTACATGTTGAGAAGTTCTGCTGAAAAATGTAAGACCTACATTTCATTTTATTCTCTTCCATAGTGGAAGCACCGAAAGCTTGAGTCGGATTTTGTTTCCTCCAAAACCACAAAAGTCAAAGCTAGCCTCGTCTTGAAAAACATCAAACAATACAGTTCAAAGTTCAGCTCCTTTCATTCCATTTTTTTTTCTGTTTAAATATGTTTGTTATATACGAACATGCAAAAAAAGAGAGAACACAAGTGATCACAGCACATAACCACAGGAAAAAACGGAATTAAATACAAAGCAGCTTTTCTTTTAAAAAGTACAGAAGCGTATGTAGACGTTGTTTTTTAGATCTCCAGTGAGCTCTTTTAATGTTTTTTCATTCAGGAAAGTTTCACACTTTTTGCATTCAATCAGGCAATTTTCGATGTGTCAGATGGGTTTTGCCAACATTTAGCACTTTACAGCCGTTTTTCCACAATAAAAGAATTAAAAATGCCACCAAATCTCTTCTTCTGTGTGAGAGTGACTGCACAGATGACTGTGACAAGATCTTAATCAATAACATAACTACAGTATAACATGCAAAGGAAAACACACACACACACACACACACACACACACGGTGGATGCAGGTGTTGCTAGCTAGCTACAGCTAATGTACACATGCTAATATATGGCTGTGCTTTACAACTGTACAACAGCCATTTTTAGCCACACAAACTACAAAGTCAGACTGACGTTTGAAGAGCAGTGTTTTATTTTTCTGGTTGGAAACGTCAGCTCGTTGTGAATGGAAAGCCAAAACAAAAAGGAAAATATGTGTTTTCCAATTGTTTCTGCATTAAAGTGGACACGCTATCAATCAGCAACTAAGGCTTCGATATGACCAGCTTCTCTTACTGTGGCAAATGAGCTAAACCCTGTTGGATGTAGTAGCGGTTTATCCGAACAGCATGAAGTTCTCCGCTCTGAAGACCTCCGGGTCACGTCAAATCAGGGGAACGGGAGTTTATTTGCCGAAATTCAGTCGGTCTGTTGGCTCGCATTAAATCATCACAACCGGAGGGGTTGAAAGTATCGCTGGTTTCCAGTCATACGGCTTTTATTAGGGGCGACGGAGGGAACGAGTGGATGAGCGGACGGATGGAGAGAATAAAAGGGAGGAGAAATGAAATACAGGCAGGCCAAAGACGGAGAGAAACTGGGAAAATGTGTGTTTGGCTGCTGCGTCCCATCTGCCTCTCCTATCAGATCCCCTGTTCTCTTTCCTGCCTTTGCTCGATCACACTATATAGATTTAGAGAATTTTTAGTTATTCTGAGGAGTTATTTCATTTTTTGTCCTCACAATATAAGAAAATATCATATCTCAGGGAGCTTATTTTTGCTTTTGGTCACAGATTTGTTGTTATTTTTCCAGATTTTCATCCTTTCTGTGTGAATCCAGGGGATTTTTTTCCTGCTTCTCTCTTTTTTTTTTTTTTTTTCCTCTGTCTTCCATTGAGGTTTTGGTCCTGGTTTCAACCTGTCACATCTGTTTTATGTCCCCTCTCATTCTTCCTTTCTTTTCTGCTCTCCGTCAAGCCAGAAACTACTTTTAGTTAGTGTTTTTTTTTTGTTTTTTACAAAGTGAGATCTGTCACAAAACGCTTTACCACACAACAAGCAGACACCAAAAACCTCAGCGAGAAGTGAGCGTATTATAATTTGAAATACTGGAGTAAATGTGCGTGTCTTTTTGTCTCTGTCTCTTATTAAAGAAATGCCTACATGTCTGCTGACTTAACTAATGCATAGACACGAACACAGATTAAGGCTATAATACACACACACACACACACACACACCTCTAGGCAAACATGTCCACATGACATCATTGGGGTGGATAAGTGTTTCTCTGGTTTGGAAGTGCTGTGCTGTGTTATAAACATTGGTTTCCCTGAGAAACTGGGCAGTGTGAGTTTGTATGTATGTTTGCGTATTTATTTTTATATGTGTGTGTGTGTGTGTGTGTGTGTGTGTGTACGTGCCCACATCTGCTCTGTCTGCTAGCACGAAGGGACCATAAAGATTTGACTCTTAAAGCGGTAATCTCCAAAAGTGCTTTCTTTTTCAATTTTCCTTCAGCGTGTGTCCCAAACCCATGTGTTAAACTAACACAGGACACATGTATCATACACAACATGTGCTCGCTGCGCTATGTGTGTGTGAGAAAACCAACAGGAAATGATGCAAGAAGTACAAATATTTATTTACTTATTTACATAAATTGGGTTTGTCACCTTTACTTTTACAAAAACAGACTCGTGACTTCAGTTTTAATGCATTTTAGGTGAATTATCAATGTATTTTATGATTTTGCATCATCGTATGGGAAGCTAACACATAAAAAAAAAAAAGACAATCTGTGCATATCATGACAGACGTAACAAGATAATACAGACAAGAGAGGGCGACCTGACCGTCCAACATGGCCGATGGTGCAGATTCAGAGCTCACTCCCCTTCGACGGCCTAAATTTGGAGAAAATTAAGAATTACACTCTCAACTTTTAATCTTTGAGTACGTTTTAGACTTTTTTAGACTACTTTTCTGTACTTCTACTTGAGTAAAGAATGTGTGCTGCTGAACTTCCATCCTGTCTCAGTCCTAATGTCCTTAGACTCTGCTGAGTGTTGAGCTAAATGATAATGTTGGCACATAGGCGCTCTAACATTAGCAATTAGCTTATCAGACTTGGCTCTACATTGCACATATTGGATTTTTACTTCATCAGCCTTCTTTATTTTCAGACTTGGATCAACTTAAATCAGTCTACGCTGCAATGTTAATTATGTGTACTTGAGCTGTATGCTATATAATATAATATAATATGCATCATACATAAAGTTTTCATATTTACATGTACGCCGAGGCATATTTGGCATGTGACAGGTGTACGTTTAAATGCTATAATTCTCATGCTTAAGATGTTAATTACACTCCCAATGTGAACCAAGCCAGTTAGCCGGATGCTCGTTTAATGTATGTGAGAGAATAAACAGGTCGTGCACAACGTGACTCACATTAAAAGCATTCAGACAATTGAAGAATATCAGGCCGAGAGTGCATTTGTGTGCTCTCTAGTGTTTCCTATTTAGAGGATTACTCAGTCTTTCCTATTGTTTCTTCATGAATACACACTGAGGATTTCTAAGCAGGCATCTTAATTAAAATGTGATTTTTTTATTAGGTGACTGTCAGAGGCGGCAGCAGCTGTCTGACTGTGTATTCACAACTCTGTGTTTACGAGACGCTGGTAGCGTGATTTCCCCAGGGGCTGCTGGGTTAGTGTGTGTTTGTGTTTGTGTGTGTGTGTGTGTGTGTGTGTGTGTGTGTGTAAACTACCAGCCTCTCTGTGTGACTGTATCTTATCTGTGTGCAAGTGTGTGTTTGTGTCAGCGTGGACGTATTGCAGCATCTTTACATCCTGCTACTTTTTGCTCATTAATCCCCCCCCCCCCCCCGCGGCTTGTCACATCACACACACACACACACACACACACACACACACACACACAAGATGAAATGATACACATTCACACAGAGATATACATCCAAGAGATAAAACCTGTTCAGAGAGGAGATGTGTACACATTTAAACTCAAACAGAATTGGTGAAAACACACACACACACACACACACACGCAGTATACCCACCCACGCATGCTGTGATAGATTAACGTTTGCAGGTAGTAAATATCAGAGGCCCCAGTGGACACTCGTCACTTTACCAGGATTTACCGTCTACATCTGGAAAGCGAAGGGAAGCAGAGGGATGGAGAGGACTGATAAAGGGAAGAAGGAATCTGCAATTTCTTTGTAATTGACATTTTTCAATTAAAAGGGATAGTCGGGATTATTTGTTTGAGGCACGTGTCCCATAGCCAGTGTTGTACTCACCACCAGTTTGGAGGAGCAGGCACATCACTACTGTGGACAGAGGCACCGGTATTTTGGCCACCTACAAAAACAGACCCACTAAAAAATTCAACATAAGTTTAAGTGCAAGCTATGTTTAGAATATTTTCACCACTTTACCACACCGTCATGCAGCTCTTTCTGAAGACGAACTGTAGCCGTTCCTCCTCTATTCGCTTATTTCAACACCACCAGACTCCATTGGAAAAAAATACATAATTCTACCTCACAGAACGCTGGAGTTGCCGGTCTTGTGCTGCTTTTATCGATTAGTTTGCTTGTGTCTCAGTGTGGCTTTGGTGTTTCAGATTATTTGTTTGCATCTTAAACTACTGTGTAAGGTCATTGATCGAGGCAGCAGTAACACAGCAAACTCCTGTGTTCTGTGAGCCAAAATTGCTGATTTTGTCAATGGAGTTTGGTGATTTTGAAGCGCTGTCTGACAGCAATAAGAAGTGGTGAAAATATTCTAAATATAGCATATATTTAAAATGTTATTGATAATTTTTTTTAAATTATGTTTTTTAAGTGCCTAAAATATGGTTTTTGACTAACAACACTAACAACAACCTACTGTGGGGTAATTCACTGACAATGGACATGTATCTCATACAGCCCCACTTAAAAAAAATCTAATCATTTGAATCTTTTAGTCTCTAAAATATCCCAAACTGATTAGAAAAATGCCCATAAGTTTCCAGAACTCGTGGTGACGTCTTCAAACGAAATCAATGATAGCTGAGCTTCATCAATTTCCTTTTTCGTCAAGCAAATATCCTGTTAGCTGTTTTTCAGTCGGTGTTGCTGAGGGTCTGCTTATGACCGCTCTTCCTCTTTTCTAACATAGTTTTCCTGTTTTCAGCACACGTCGTGATTTTTGAGTTTTCCCCTTGTTTCCCCCTGTCACAATTGAGAAATTTTGCATTGTTTGCAACCGTTGCCCCAGAGACTCAGTCAGCAACTGTCTGTCCTGAGTTACCTCATGTGGCCTTTGAAGTTCATGCATGAAGATGGAACCCAATATGACTCACTTGTAGCTATAACTGCTTTTGTTATTATGATTTACAGGAACCACTGCCTGGATCTGTGGTGCACAAACGATTATAAATTATGTCATGTGGGCGGGGAAAGTCTAAACCTAAAAAAGAAAGTATTGTGCTGAGTTAACACCTTTGGCAGCCTCAACGAAAAACAGATATTACAGGACTTAAAGGGCAAATGCAAAGTGTGGGAGAGATGAAGATGCTGCTGCTTCTTTGTTTCTGCACACTTAGATCCATGCAGTAGATCACTTTAATGGCCAAGCTCTTGGTCTGTCAGACTGTCGTGCAGATGGAGACGAAGTAAGATCGTGAAAGTTCAGTTTCAGTAAAGCAGAGATTCAGTATGTGTACATGAGAGGATGGTTCTGCAGTAACCAGTCCACCAGCAAAAGTCAGCTATTTTAGGATTTTTTTTTTTCTAAGAGCATCCAAATATTTCTACTTAGGAGGAAAATGAATGTACAAATGGGATCACAAATTGATTTTAAGCTGCTTTTTAGTATATTTATTGTCACAAAAACCTACCAACAACTTATACACCCTAAGTTTTCCTATACAACTTTATAGCAAGTTGAAACGATGATCAACATGTACAGGATCTCTGTATTCTCTATGATCCACCACAGATCCACCACAGCCACTTCTTTTTTATTTTTATTTTTTACTGCAGATGAATATTATTCCATTAAACCATCCCATCCGTTGAAGAAGTCTACTAAAAGGGTATTGGAGCCCCTCTGACGGGGCTGTGGGGGTATGTTGGACACAAAAAAAGGCAGAAACCGCAAGAGTGATGAGTAATCCACAAGTCTGAAGGTTTATCGCCAAAACGCTGCAAGAAGCAACAAATATTCTCTCTTTCCATGCTGACAATTGTGGGGAAAACACTAGAATTACACTCTTCATGTTACAAAGTTCTGGACTGACTGTTGTGGCAAAAGTTGGCCAAGTTTTTTTTTTTTTATTGTTGCGGGCGCCATCTACGTCATGTGCCAACACAGCAACCTCGTTAAAATGAATCTGGTGGCTGCGTTTATTTTTTTTCTCGATCTGAACACAGCCTATCGCCCTCGCAAACAAACACGCGCCCGCTTCGTGCGGTCGAAAGAATTTCTGGGCGTTGAAACGTCACTCTGTGCTTCCACTCTTAGTGTAGCTTTAACCTTCCCCAAGGCCGACACACTGGACGCGAGGCGGAGTGGTTTCTGCTGCTGTCACTGCAGGCGGAACATGACAGG
Organism: Pempheris klunzingeri; assembly: GCF_042242105.1. NCBI lineage: Eukaryota > Metazoa > Chordata > Actinopteri > Acropomatiformes > Pempheridae > Pempheris > Pempheris klunzingeri. The sequence goes on along the minus strand of NC_092034.1, from coordinate 3,746,360 downwards.
ACTCCAGTGACGGCTCCACAATGGCCGACAAACAGGACATCCTCCCTCGCTGCGTCAGTGCAGTGCTGCGTTTGTCAGGGCAATTACTCACTGCCGCATGTGTGCGCGCAACATGTTTGTTTTTCTCAATCAGGCAACTTAACATGACAATAGGCGAACAAAGAGGCATTGTTTGCAGTGTAACATATAAAGTAAACCGACGACTAGACTTTATAATGCAGCTATTGTGTCAAATCTGTGTGTGTGTGTCAGACATTGAAACCAGTCTGTGTCCTCATGCAAATGAACTGGCAGTGTTGCCTCACATAGACGTTTCCATATCGACTCTCTTTTTGCATGTTTGTGTTTCCTCGGGAGCGACGCGGCTTACCTCGGCCAGATGTTATTTTGCATTTTCTCTGGCACAAATGTGTGTGTGTGTGTGTGTGTGTGTGTGTGTGTGTGTGTGTGTGTGTGTGTTTCTTCTACTAACTGCTTCTTCCATCTTTGTTTTGGTTTCCCCGTGTGTCTGATATGTGTGTTTAGCCTCCTTTTGTATCCCACTTAGTGTGATGAATTTGACCCTTTTTGTCTTCCCCCTCCTCCTCCCTGATTGTGTGAGTGTGTGTGTGTGTGTGTCTGAATGTGTTTTTGTTCTTTCATGTGTGTGTTCACCCATGTACCCCACACCTCACCCCTCTAATTTCTCTCTTTCTCTTGTTTACAGGGAATTTAAAGAATGTGGTTTAGGAGTCAGCAGCCTCAGCCTCCTCCACACACACACACACACACACACACACACACACACACACACACACACCATGTTTCCAAATCAGGTCGACGCTCAGCGCCTTTAATGAAGACAATATGGAGCAGACCCCTTCGGCCCCGAGGCACGGAGCGAACGAGGGAGGGATGAAGGCAGGAAAAAGAGAGCGAGTGAGGGTTTTGGAAAACATTAGCTGAGTGTTTCCAGGGGAAAACAGTTTAATAAGGGGAGGGGGGTGATGTGGTTGCTGTACAATGTTCACTGTTTTTAATCCTTTGTTTTTCAGAAAAGGTATGTGTGTCTGTGTGAATGAGAGACTTGGTGGTGAGTTCAGCGTTTGTATGTAAAAATGAGTTACTGCAGGTTTTTTCACCCAGAGGGTTTTGGTATCAGAGGATGCGTTTGAGTGCATCCTATCAGTCGGACATTTTAAACTAAACGGAAAAACAGATCTTTCGGGTGTCCGGTTTCACGTCCACCCCGGTGCTGCTGTGGTTTCAGCCCCTTGAGGTCAGATAAGCACTAAAACAGACAGAAAGCGAAACAGGCAGCTTCCCCAAACGCCTCTTTAAACTTTAAAAAAAAAAAAAAAACCCTCTGGGCTTCTGAACAGGTCCGGAAAGTCCTGAAAAGTACATGACATTTATTTTCCAAGTCTTGAGAAACTTGGAAAGTTTGCAAATAAACAGTCTGGAAAGAGGACGGAAAACAGCCAGTTACACCGAGTCGGTTTGCTCAGCCACATCGTTCTGACCTCTGGGCAAAATCTGCAAATGAAACCTCTGGACAGAGTTTGGAATTTTAAGTGGAAAATATGCAGAGAAAGTTAAACGTTTTTTTTTTCCCATAGACAGACAATAACAAAGATTAAACATGAACCTTCAGAGGGTTTTATATAAAGACAGCAGGACTAAGTAAACTGGTCTGGAATGACTGGAAGTGAACGTGAAATCAATTCAGTTCAGCTCAGTTAACAAACACGAAGAAGACTGACAGGCTGAATGGATCTACTCTAAAAAGTTATTATTCTTATTACTGTATTATTCTCTGCTGCAGTGTCACATGTCTCGTCATGTTTCGCCGCCACCTCCACTACGCCGTCACTGCATTAATGTCCCCAAGTGCTCTGCAAAGTCTGTACATGTGTAATTTGTAGTTTATTTGTTTTTTTAGCAGTTGCATTCTTTTATTCAGCAATTCTACAAAACAGACGCTGAAGAAGTGTTGTCTGTTTATTTCTACGTCTGTCGAGGTTTGGGAAGTCTTGTTTAATCCTCGCAGCTGTAGTGTTTGTGATGTGGCACGTTAGTCACATTGCACAGCTTTAACCCGAATCTTCAGATCGTCTAATGAAGCAGAGGCACATGTGGGATTTTTGACACGAGCGGAAAAACAAGTGACGTTTCCGTGTCGGCAGAATCACAGAAATGTTTTTTTTTTGAAAGATGAAATTGGATGAGCTCTTCGCTTCGGAGAGATCAGTCACACTTTTTGGGGCCAAATGCTTTTAATCATTTTTGATAATAGGAGGAGTCGCGTGATAGAAATAACTCAAGGTCCACTGACTAGCTTTTTTAGGAGCTTTCTTCCTCAGCTCCAGATCCATTTTCCATACAGCTTCCAACTCACATTCACAGCAAGATGTGGTTGAAAGCTCCAGAAAAAGCAGCTGAATGGACCTTGAGTACTTTTTTTTTTTTTTTATCTTCAGGCATTAAAATCTATTATTTGTTTCCTCTCATCTTCTTGTGTTTTTGTTTTTATACGTCAAAACTGAAGGATAATCCTTCCTTCCTGTTCCACCTTTGATTAACTTGCTGACTAGAAAACTTCCCAGTTTTAAAAGTAACTCCCACCATAATGATCAGTTCCTAATATATGCACATGGCGACACGTTCCACAAAACCACAAACACGCTGCCATATGACCGAAATCTGCAAATCCACAGCAGGTAAACATGAAAACTTGTGTGTGTGAATATTTCAGCATGAATCTCATCCATCAGAAGTCGTGTAAACAGTTTTGTTCCTTTTTTATGTTTATGCATCTGTTTTCACAGAATGACTTTTTTTTTTTTTTTTTAAACTGTTGACATGTTTTAATGTACATACCACGAGCGTTTGTTGGAATAAAAGACAGGAGAGCATGTTGTTGTCATGTGTCGTTTTAAGCAGTGATTTATGCAGTGTGGGCTGCTTAATGGAGGCTTTAATGGGGAGCGTTTGAAAGAGGAACCACAAATGTCGGGCAGTTTCCTTTAGAAGTGATGTTCCCTAAATTAATGGCCTGGAAATTCACACCAAATGTAGGAGTCACCAGTCGGAGCGGGGCTGGCATGTGCTGAACAGAAGTGAGCTGTTCAGTGTGTGTGTGTGTGTGTGTGTGTGTGTGTGTGTGAGGATTCCCTGTGATCTTTATGAACACTGCTGCGGTCACCTCAGTGGTTTGAGCCCAACGTAGCCGAAGCAAATGAAACTCATTACACCGTTTACGAGTTGGGAAAAGGAGAGACGATTGAAATTCTATCTCATAAACTGGGAGGAGGAGGAAGAGGAGGAGGGGAGGGAGGAGGAGGAGGAGGAGGAGGAGGGTGGTGTTGCACGGTACCGGGCAGGGGCTGTAAACATGAGAGACTTGTGTGTGTTTATGTAGTTTTCTTTGCTCCGCAGAGTCAAATTAGAAAAACTCGGGGGGCCTCATGAGGAGCCGTGGCTCCGCTGTGATTCCTGGATCGCGTTTTCACAAAAAGCAAGAAGAGTTTTCCATCGTGACTCATATCTTATTTTAGGAGGAATCTGGGGCTTTTGATTATGGTTGGAAAGTGGAGCCAAGCACAAATGAAGATGCGTAATGCCAGAAAATATGATAACGATGCATCTCATGGGCTTGTTTTGTTGTTTTATGTGTGTGTGTGTGTGTGTGTGTGTTCTGATACCAAAACTTTCCCACGTCATCAATCGCGCCAAACACTTCAGAGGCGGCTTTATTGGCCGAGTCTGTTCACACAAACAAGGGATCTGACTCTGGTTTATCAAACCAATAGATGGAACAGGAAGAAGTTAACATGAAGATTGAACTGTAGCGCTCAGAAGAGTTTCTCTACATTTTAAACAAGGATTTAATAGTGCAAACAGTGCAGCAATGAATATTTCATAATAATGAAATAGATTATTTATATATATATAAAGCAGGAAATACAAACTGCATCATGTGCAGAACTTAGGAGCCACATTATGATGTTTCCCTCAGATTTACGTCCACATTGGACAATTCTGCACTTTACAATTTATGTCCAGAGCCAACGTTTACAGACCTGGTGTGGCTTCTGCACAGTGAAGGGCACATGTAATGATGTGGAGGTCGACCAGAGCTGCCACAAACCTGCAGTTAATTTTCACCTTTTTATTTCCCTTAACAGTATGTTTTAGTTGCCTTAACGTTTAGCAGTTGTCCGTGTGCTCACCTTTAACTATGGCGTAGATATTGAAGAAAGAGAGAATTAAAAATAAAAGGGATTTTACATAAATGATAAGTTATTGAACAGAATCGTCTGATCTCAACATTTTTATGTCTTGTATGTTTGGACCAATAAAGGTTTGTTGGGCTCTTCTTGCAAATCCCAGAATCCACCTCAGTCTGTACGCTTATAATAAACTATTGTAAAAAAAAAAAAGTTCCCAGTTATCCATATAACCAAGAATAGGACACAGAGTTTGGAGAAGATAAGACGATAAGACTTGTTGTCCACGTGTTCTGTCAGAAACAGAGAAAAAGGCCTGTGTTATTCCCTTTTCCTCAAAGGGTAGAAAACCTACAATAACCAGAATGCATTGCAATGCATTTTGCCACTGACGAGCTCTGATTGTTATCCACCGTGTCTGACAGCATTACAGAAAGGATCCCGACAGCGATAGACCCTTTTTGTTTAACCATCCTTTTTGTTGTATTGTGCAAGTCAAACCTACCAGACTTCATTGACAAAAACTCTAATTTTACCTCGCAGAATACGAGAGTGGCTGGTATACTGCTGCCTCGTTCAGATAGTTTGTTTGTATTGTTGTGTGTTACACAAATATTGTGTTGTATCCGAACTAACCGTTTAAAACACCAAAGTCACACAACAACACAAACGATCTAACTGATCGAGACAGCGGTAGACCAGCAACTCCTGTGTAAAATGACTGTTTTTGTCAATGAAATCTGGTGTGAGTTGGAAAGAAAATATAATGGTTATTTCTGGTTAGGGGTTCTTTCTGTAATGTAGACAGGCACTTCAACAATATAAGCCTGTCACAATTGCCCTAAAGAATTATATTATTCTTCCTTCTTGTCATTTCAAACCCAAAATATGTGAAAAATCAGGCCCAGATTTGAAAATGTAGGAGTTTAGTGTCTCAGTATGCTTCAAACAAACCAGATCATCTGATCACATCTATGGCAAAGGTGTTCATAGGTGTTCACAGGTGCTCAAAGATGAGACAAGACGCCTCTGTCACTAAGAAGTCTGCACTCCATTTTATGTCCAAAAAGAGTGTGAGGAACAGATGTAGCCCCCATCAGAAGACATTATTTAATTTGACAAGCACTTTGTTTGAAGCATACTGAGGGATTTTAGCAGTTTCTACTAAACCAAGTGGCCAAAAAATGAACTTGCCCCTTTTTCACAAGTTTACAGTAAGTATTTTGGGGAAATAAATGAATGAATGGAACATTAACTGGCTGTAAAAACACCTTGTGGTGTTTTTTTTAGGGAACAAATGGCCCCAAGCAAGATGCAGTATGTGTTACATAACTTTTGTCCACTTCGCAGCTCAGTTTGCATGGAATTTAAACCTAGAGGCAAGATTATGGAGCTTTCCTGTGATTCTAAAATCCCCATTTAAACCAGCTGGATGATGCAACACATTCTGTAAAGGAAAAACTATCTCCCACATTACAGTGAAGGCAGAGTTTCCCCCGCCAGCACTGAGCTGTGATTTGTTTTTGGCTCACTTTGTCGTCCTCTAGACGCACACAGATTTATTTTTTCCGATTTGAAAATGGAAGGCGGTGTTGGAATCTATGGAGTAAGGCCTTGGATTAAGTTTAGCTCAATCAGAAGGTGACGATTTGTAAAGTCTTGCGCAGCTCTGGTGACTTCAGCTAATTTTCTTGCTCTTGGACGCTCCGTCAGTTTCATTAAACGTCATAACAAGGCAGGAAAAAAAGTTCCTCATTCTTCTCCTGTGAGGTTCTCGTTGATCACAAGGTGTTCCAGAGCGAGAAAGGTCATAACTGTGGCTTCATTGTGATCTGCAGCTTCTCATTTACTAGATTTCCTCCTGTTCTGGTTTGTATTAAACACACCTTTACTGCTCCACGACAAAAAAAGAAAAACTTTTCCAACGACTTTTATGCAAATCAGCCTCGGGGCCCCTTTGCCGCTCAGCCGGTGCTTTGAATAGAGTATCATTTGACCCTCGCAGTTGATTAGTTTGGATAAACCCACAGGCTCGTCCTTCCTCTTCCTCTGTTTCTTCTGTGGTTCCTGTTGGGTTAAGGGTTTGCCAGTTGCACCAAACATTTGCATAAATATTGTTAAGCCTGTTCGAATGTGGGGAATATTAAAAAAAAAAGGAGGTTGTTTCCAGAGCTTTTTTTCTAAAATAAAGGGAAGTCCTTGCAGTTTGAAAGGTTTAGTCACTTTTCCCTCCACATGCACCAACCTTGGAACAAAAGTCCAGTTCGTATGCTGGCAGTTTGACCAACATGCTATAATTGTTTGCCGGCTAAGATGGAAATCACATACGGTTTGTTTGATTTGCATAAAGTCTCCCCCAGGGGAACAAAGCTGCTGGGGGCCTCCGTCTATACGTCCTCCTCATCAACATGTGAAGTGTCTGCGGTCAATGGCGGAGGGGATTTACTCGCACAATAAAGACAGATGCCACCTTTTATCTGCTTAACGGAAGAGAGGCCGAGCGCGTGGCACTTGACCACACCGACGCATGTTGTTGGCGCGTAATGACGTCCTCCTACCACGGCCCATTGAGATGAATGGTGCTGAGTGGTGAATGGACTTGTTCTTTTTTAGCAGGACGTGGGGGAGGGAAGGAGGAGGTTTTATTTGGGATGAATTGGTGGTTCCCCAACGACACTTTGGGAGATTTTTTTTTTTTTTTTTTCCTTTCCCCAAACAGCCTTTGTCTGTGCCTTATGAATAAAATAGGCTAAATGGACCCAGAGGAGATGGGAATCTGGCTTTCAGCAGGTCTGGTCTTGAGTCAGAGTTACTGCTGGTGACGAACTTTAAAACCTTTAAACAGCCCAAAGGATCCTCCTCTTGTCTGATAATACTGGAACAGGGTAGTCTGATGTTAAAGATGAATTAAAATAGGATGAATTTGATTCATCTACAGACGCATATGAATGAAAACATCTTATATTTAGTGTTTTTTTCCTCTGAGGTGCTTCAGTTTCATACATAGTGAATTTATTGTCTTTTTTTTTTTGTATTGCTCCGTTAGATGTAGTTTAACTTTCTACAAAAATGACTTTAAAAATGTATTCATATATTGTTTTTATGACCAGTTTCATCATAAAATAAAACTATAAACTGGGAATATTTTACTGATGCCAATAAAGGGTTTTAAGTGGCTGTGATGATGTTAGAGACACTCTGATAAGACTGTGTATTCATTAACCATCTATGAGACACTGAGTCCCCAAAGTAGTGCACAAACATTATTTCTTATGTTCCAACCGCCAACAGGCCTGACATGATAAATCATCCGGTACATATTCATCAGTGTCTGTAATAACATGAGGACATCTCCACAACAAGAACATGTAGTTATGCAAATCATTCACAGACCTCCTCTCCCTCCCTCCCTCCCTCCCTCCCTACCTCCCCCCTCTCTCTCTCTCTCTGGGTGAGTGACACAGACAAAGACTGAAGGGTCTGAAATGGTCCATTTGAGTCCTGATGGTGTTTGCTTCAGAATGAGCAACATCTGCCCTGCAGAGCGGGCGAACGGCGTCCAAACTCTGGAGGCTGGATTCAGCGGGACACGGAGGCAGAAGGTGCAGAAGGTTTTATTGGCCAAGTATGTGAACACACACCAGGAATTTGACTGCACATAGTCAGACACAAAGGGAGAGAAGAGTAAATACACATTAACTTGAGCAGAAAAATAAACATTTATGGTCTATGTACAATGTAAATATGTGAATGTATGAATGTAGATGTAAAAAAAACAAGTGTGAACAGACAGAAGTTTCCTTGAATAGTCCTTTAGTTCTCAGATTTTGAATAAACTGCTTATAATTCAAATCCTCTATTGAATATCCATCCAAAGTCATATTCAAGCACTTTTCTAACATTTTCAAACTTTTCAAGGACTTTAAAATTAAATATATCCACATCTATCAGGTTATCTGTGACTTCATTTATCTGTTTATCTGTAACATTACATTGAAATCCAAGCACTTTTCAAACCTTGAAAACACATTAGATTTTATTCTCAAGGTGCAGTTTCAAGGATTTCCCAGCAGCACACATACGAAATCCTTGAAAGTGCGCCTTACAAATCCTGTCAAAGTGCTTGAGTTTGACTTTGAAGACGGTGAAGTCTGGTCGTACCATTAATGATGGCTGAATTCCATTTAGCTGACCAGACACATTGTTAATCCTGGATGAATCCGCAAAACAAAGGAGCGGATTTTAGGCATTTATAAAAGCTCACTGACATTTTTTAAAAATCCTTTATTCCCTAAATGTTCATAAATACCAAAAAAAGCATGTTTGAATGACAAATAACAGCAACGACCTCCCTTTTCTCTCTCTGTCCCAAACCTGCTGTCTCCTAAACCTGCTGTCTCCTAAACCTGCTGTCTCCTAAACCTGCTGTCTCCTAAACCTGCTGTCTCCTGTCCAGCCTCTCCTCCTCTGACATTTTTGTTTCTGTGAATCTCTCACAGCCTCTTTTCCAGAAAGTGGGGACAGCTCAGAGTGTTATATGAGGGTAAACTTGCCAATTAAAATCTGTAAAATGACCTTTGTCGTTACACTGAGAAAGTAAACTTGACGTTTCTTACATGGGGAGAAAAAAATAATAATTACAGACAAATTATTATTGAAAACTTGAGGATGAGAGTGAAAAACAGCAGCTTAACATGCTTGTTAGTGGCTGTAATGTAAATAAAATGTATATAAATGACAAAACTTTGCATAATTAGATTTTATTTCATCCATCCAGGTTTGCCAACATAGATTAGGCCCCGCCCACTGGTGGTTTGCCTCAACCAATAAGATTCATGCATCCCCACCGCCATCCGGATCCTTTGGTAAATCCAGTTCCTGGTTTCCTGCACACACACACACACACTGACACACACACACACACACACACACACCAGGCTGGTCAGTGAGGAGAGAGCGAGGCACAAATTGGTTTCTCTTCAGTCGCAGGCTCAGTGAGGAGCTGACAGCCTCCGCAGACACTCTCTCACTTTATTGGCTCTGATTTGCGCATCACACACTTTGGACTTCAGCGTGTCTTCATCCTCTGGGCTGCAGCGGGCTTTTCTCACAGGTTGGTCCGTTTTCTGTCTCCTGTTTGCTGCTCTGGGTCGGTGTTTGCACTCTGACAGGACTTGTCAGAGTGTTTGTCTGCTGGAAGTTTGTTTTTTTTTTGCTCCTCAAGTCTTTACATAACATTTTAAACGGGGTCAAGCGTTTTCTGCCTCCAGCTCAGGGGGGAGTCTGTTTGTGTGAAATTCACATTTTCTGTCTGGGCTCAGCTTCTGAATTTATGAGGATAAACTCGGTCTCCACGCATTTGTTAAAAATGTATTTGATGTTGTCTTTTGCAGTAGAAATGAATGGCACCACTGCAGGAGCCACAAAACGGAGGGAAATGTAGTGTTTAATGGAAAAAACACATTTTAATTCTCAGTTTCTCACTTTAATTCGCCCTTAAATCAATAACAATGTGACAAAAGGGTATTTATTGTAGTTTTTAAAGTCTTTTGCACGCAGAAACAGTAAAGTTTTACTCCAGACGAACAAAAGTAAAACCAGATTGTTTTAACTTAAACTGTCTCATTAACCATCTTCAGTGGCAATTGGTGAAAGTGGTGAACACCTCATGCTGCGACAGCATATGGTGTGTGTGTGAGTGTGTGTGAGAGAGAGAGAGAGAGTGTGTGTGTGTGTGAGAGTGTGTGTGTGTGTGTGTGTGTGTGTGTGTGTGTGAGTGTGTGTGTGTGTGTGAGTGTGTGTGTGAGAGAGTGTGTGTGCGTGCGTGCGTGTGTGTGTGTGTGTGAGTGAAAGGGACAGAGACAGACTGACGTTTCAATTTGCTCGTCACGCTTTAACTGTGTAATTGAAACCTCTGTTGTTGGCTGTGTGTGTGTGTGTGTGTGTGTATGTGTGTGTCTGTGTGTGTGTGTGTGTGTGTGTGCTGCCTATTGATAAAGTCCAGAAATACCCCTAGTCCATGTTTGGCTGGAAAGCTGATGTGATGAAGATCATGTGATGTGATATAAAAGCAGTAGAAGAGCTGCTAAACACTAAATGGACCCTCGTCAGGATTCCAGCTTGTTCTTTCTTTATAGTCACTGACTTCATTAGGTTCCTGTTGGGAGCCATAATGTGGACTTAACAGTGGCTTTAGTGACTTTATTGTGCTTTAATGAAACTGTACCCCCCCACAGGAGGTCTACGACTGGGCTGCCTGCAACAATTACTTTCATTATCCGTTAATCTGCTGTGGTTTTTCTTTTTTATGAAATGTCACAAGATGCTGAAGGTAATTTTTTTTTGTCTAAGATCTCAAAGTGTTCGATTCACAGCAACATAAAACAGAGAAATGCTCACATCCAAGAGGCTGGAATGAGATCATATGTGGTGTTTTTGCTCGATTGATAACTTAACCCTTTAACCTTCTGCTCAACCATATGGTAGAGCACATTTTGACTCACTATATCTTATTGAAAACATGTTTTACTTACGACATCTCAACCGTTTGGTAGAGGCCAATATTTCAAAAAATGTCTGTTCATAAAAAAACTAGATTTTTGTAATTAGTGCCCCAAGGAAATAAAATATATAAAGAATACATTTTTTCATTGCTTTTTTCTTGGTGAGGACGTTAAAGGGTTAAACAGCTAATCAGTTACCAAAAGTGGGGACTGATTAGTTAACTGACCAATGGTTTCATCTGTTTTCACCCAAAATATCATGTGTTTGGCTTCTAAAAGTGATCTTGGTGCACATTATCTCTTTTAAACCACTCAATCACCGTAGACCTCCTATGATAATCAGACGATTGATTACTCAAATGCACAGACAAATAACTGGCAACAGTAATGATAATCAATCAAAGCCCCCTAAAAACTGCCACTCCAGCCTCTCAAATATGAATATTTGCTCAGTTTTAAAAGCCTGTAAAATGAATTGGCTGTTGCTCAAACAAAACAAGCAACCTGAGAACATCACTGAACACTGTTTTAGATTATTAATCAGTTTAATAATAGCTGCAGCAGAGACTTGGTATGTATCCCTCGCAGTGTTGCAGAGTCGTTCCCTCTAGGAGCCACTAATCTGGCAGGGAGAGCAGACTTTCTTTCATTGCTGATAATTAAAATAAATGTAGACCCGTCTGCAGCCAAGACAGGAGCCTAGACTGCTAATGAAATCATTTACAGGGGAACTAAACCAGGGGCCCGGTTTCACAAACTCATAAACGTGGTGGAAGAACACAATGAGGCAGGTCAGCTGTGAACAGGAAAAAACATTGGCTCACCTCCAGCTGTTTCTCACAGCATCCTTCCTATAAGTCCGGGAGGAGAGGAGCGAGCCGTGTGGACATTTTTGACTCCTCGGACAAAAACAGGAGGCTGCAGGTTTGTGTGATTATGAGCTGCAGCAAGTGTTCGGCCAAGAAAGCTTCTATGTGTTTGTGAAAAGTCACTCCGCTCACCGCTAGACTTCCTCCAGGCTTATTTTTTTAATGTCCCCTGAGTACTTAGAAATGGACAATTTAATCAATTTCAAGGCTGAAACTCACAACTGGAACACTTTGTTTTGTTGGGAACAAATGCCGAGTTAAAACAAAGGGGCTAACAAGCATATACTACCTAATTTGATGATTTAAATTTTCACTTCGATGAACTCCAGGCTACACTTCACTGCACTCTGGCTGTGTTTGTTTAAACTTTAAAGCCCTTTTAGGGTTTCTAAGATCAGGAAATGTGGTTTTGTGGACCTAAAACCTTTCAAAATGACATGTGACCATGTGTAAAACCATCACATTTGCTCCTAATAAGACTTAAAATCGCTCCCACCACAACGTTAAAACAAATCGTGACACTTTTTAAAGCTGCTCTACTTCAATACCCATAATTCCTGATATGTGACATCAGTAAACCCTGAGGTCTGGGATGATTTAAACCAAATGAAACCAAACAGACGGTTTGGATTTCACTCTTTTTTTTTTTTTTGAACATGAAATACTCACCAAACACTCATAGCTTCTCAGCAGTAGAGCTAAAAACATGACTTGATGTTGTGCTGCCACTTCAGAAGATGCTCCAGTGTAGGGAGTTTATTTACCCAAATGAAACTGTTAAACTGAAATATGAACATGTTCTTCTGCAAAAGTCGTTGTTTCACTGAACAAAAGAAGCCAAAGTTCCCAAATGTTGAATCTTGCTTAAATATAAAGAGCTTTGACTTGATAAAATAGTCTAAAAATGGCAAAATTAAAGATTTAAATCAACAGCAGCACCATCTAACGCATTACTGCCAGCACTAAAAGAAGCAGAGATTTGATACCCACATCTAATTGACTCAGTTAGGACAAGTTAGTCATGCGGCGGGAGCGGTTTGAGACGTTTCTGTGGATGTTTGATATGATTTAACACAACTTTTTCTTTTCCCTGACTGTGCTGAACGTCTACGAATCCTTCATTCATTTACCATGATCTCATAATTGTCTTATAATGAGAGTAACTGCTGCTCGGCCATTGTTAAATCTCACTTTACTTTATTAACTGTGGGAAAGTGTTGAGAATTTCCTTGAGGCCACTCGGTGCATCTTAGTTAGTGAGGGTTGGAGACGCTGCTCTGAAGGAAATGGGGCTGATTTTGATGTAAAATGTATGTTTATATTCAGTTTTTAGGAATTAAAATCTTAGCAAAGCTGTAGCTGCGCTCTCCTTTGTGCCCAAGACAAGAATGTGTGCAGTTTTTTTGTTTGTTTGTGCCTCCTGGAGCTCAGTGTGCTGGAAAGCTGTGGAGCAGAGACACCATGTGCTGCCTGGCCCTGACAGTAATCAGTCAATGAATAATGAACACACACACACACACGCATCCACACACACACAGACCTGCCACTGACAGCTGTTTGGTATCTTTGTGTGTGTGTGTGTGTGTGAGTGTGCGTGTGTTTGTGTGTGTGTTAACTCTATCAGTCGAGTGCAGCTGCATGCCTGCCTGTAGCAATTATGTTCTCGCTAAATAAGAGCCAGTGCTGGGAGGAGAGGCTGTCTGTGTGTGTGTGTGTGTGTGTGTGTGTGTGTGTGTGTGTGTGTGTGTGTGTGTGTGTGTGTGTGTGTGTGTGTGTGTGTGAGGATAGGCACATATTATTAAGCGATTAACTTACTCAAAGGATAGCTGCATGATGTGTGTGTTTCAGTGTGTGTGTGTATTGGGGCACACATGCTGTTTGAACTTGTGTGTAATATAAACCAGCTCGGGGACTTTAACATGAGCCTCTATAGTCTTTTTGCACACACACACACACACACACACACTAAAAAACACACACTCGCCCTTTTTTACCTCCACACATATCTCACTGACATTTTCTCAGTCAGTCACGCTTTACACAACACACACTTTCTTTCATTCACACACACACGGTCAGACATATGCTCTGTTCTCAGGGCCCAGATGTATTTATCCTACCATGTGACCCAATCACTCTTAAGATCCTCAAAGTCCCTGTTGTGTTGTGAACACACACACACACACACACACACACACATATATATATATAGACCTATAAACATCACTACCCCTGGTGGTGCCCACAGGCCGTCTCCCTGCAGCCTTTTCATGGTTAATTTGCTGCTCAATAGGTCAAGAGGAAAAGCAGACTTCAGGCACACACACACACACACACACATACACACACACACAAAAATCAGACAGAAACACACCGAGTCATGCGCCCGTCCAGGCACCAGGGTCGGCTCGTTCTATGTTTCTCAGACAGATCTGACTTCAGAGATTTACCAGGTCGTAAAAACATGAGTAAAGCCACTCTAAAGTTAACAGCGCCATTGTTGTTGCGGTCTGAAGCAGCCGCGTGTTTTCAGGAAACGCTATTAAATGACCACTGAAGTTATTTGTCTGAGGAGTGCGATGTTTTAAAAAAAAAAAAAAACTTAGAAGGATGGATCTTGAAGTGTGTGTGTGTGTGTGTAAACCATTTATTCAGGAGCAAAGCTAACAAATCGACTACTTTACAGTTTGTGTCTTCATCTTCCAGCTGAAAATATTTTCCCAAGCAGAGCCAAAAGTTAAAGAAATGTGGGAAGAGGACGCTCCAAGTTCAATTCACATTCCAAAAGCTGATCAGGGAGCACAACACCACACCTAGGTGACCCAGTTTAAAGGTCTGAAACCACGCTCAGCTAGCCCGGCCTGCACAGACATGCAAAAAAAAAAAAACAGCTTCAGCACATTTAAACTTGTTTGCTCAATCCTTACAGTAAGAGATACTGCAAAATAATGTTGTCTTCACAAACAACAGTTTATCCATCCGCCAAGTAGACGACTTATGTGCTAAAGGGTTCTTCCACCACCGTGCAGCACCTGCCGTGACAACTGTCTACCTGGAAGAGTGTCCCCCCCCCCCAAAAAAGAAAAGTGTTTTTATGGTATTATCGTATGTTGTACAGTGTTGTCCTGCTCCAGGTATGGAGACACCAGTCATACGAGCATGGCTGTAGCCTCGTGATCAAAACCACAGCAAGAAAGCTGCTGCTAAAAGCTAAGCTAAGCTAAGCTAAGCTAATGGCCTCCTGTCTGTTGCTTCATACTTAACAGACACAAAAGTACTATGGATTCTCTCATCAGCATCAATGTAGCCCATTTTCTTTTTGCCATGCATTAACATTTCATTGAAATGCTTTTCCTCCAGCTGTCATTTAGCTTTAAAATAAAAAAATCTGGACAGTTCGACGTAACCCAGCAACAAAATGCAGATCAGCAGGAAAAGTCCCTGCTGCCACACAACTCAAATATTAAGCAAATATTCCTCCCCGGTAACTCGGCTATGTCTCCTGCATCACGGTTGTTGCCATAATGACAGATTATATTTACACAAGCAGAGTAGAAACATGCACATGTGCTCACAGGTGTGTTCCTGAATGGATTCACACCTGTGTGTGATGTTTGGAGCCGGAGCGGCTCTGCACACCAGCAGCACTTAAAACTGAGCGATAGTTTCGGTTTGAAATGTCCCACAGAGATGTGTGAATGTGAGCTGATTAGAAAGCCAAAGGTGTTTTATATATTATAGATGTAGAGAAGACAGAAAAGCATCCACAGATTTGGTCGGTATGATAAAATGTCTGACTCTTTGGTGAATTAACTCCTTTTAAAGGAATAGTTTGGCATTTTGAAAAATGGCTATTAGCTTTCTTGCCAAGAGACACACACGAGAGGATTAATACCACTCTTACATGTCTGTTGAATTTAAGGTGGTTAGCTTAGCTTAGCACAAAGAATGAAAGCAAAGGGAAACAGCTAGTTCTTGTTTTCAGTGCCTGCGCTCTTTATGCTAAGCTAAGCTAATCACCTGCTGACTGTAACACATGAAACATGTTCCAGAAATGTCAAACTATCCTTTAAAGGATTTAGCTCACCGTCCAAATGCTGAACACATATCTTACATATCAGTCTTTAATACTGGCGTACGTGATTTTATCATGTCAAAATCCCACATTCTTGCTGGGATTACCAGTTTTCTGCAAGCATGTGGTTGAAACGGAGCTTTTACTCTGATATTAAGAGGATGTTCTTTACAGGTAAATCAGAATAAAGTACATATGAGGGCAGATCATGCTACAATAAAGAACAATGAGGTTATAAGAACATTTTCTGCTGTTTGATGGTGCTCTGATGTCTGGGTTTAGCGTTGGTTTACGCTGGATTGAGTTATCTCTGATGGCGAAGTCTTGTCTTTAATGGCATCTAGCCTACATGATGTCACCTGCCATCGGAGCCACTGTGTAGTTAACAAGCTTATCTGGTCCTCCTCATGTCTCCGTTTGATGACACGGCGTTACATCTCCCTTTTCCTCCCGCAGGCTCTGGGTTTTCCTGGTGATGACCTCACTGCTTTTCCCTGGCAACGTCCACGCTGCGATGAAGGACCTCTCCTCCTCCTCCTCTCCTCTCAGCTCCCTGCTCCACTACCCGTCCTCCAAAACCTCCGTCGTGCCGTTCTCCCCGTCTGCCGGCGCCCCCTCCTCGCCGGGGTCGTCGCTGTCGTCGGCCCCGCTGTCCAAGCCTCAGCCCTTCTGCCTCCAGACGGGGCCGCACCTCATCGCCAGCATGCAGCTGCAGAAGCTCAACTCGCACTACCAGAACCTCGCCGGCGCCTCTGCCGGACACCCAGCGCCCGGCGGTGCTCAAAGGGGCTTCAGTGCCTCGCCGCTGGGGACGGGAAACCAGCTCCTGGGGCCGTCCGGAGGCCTCGGTGGAGGTGGGATGGGCGTCGGCATCAGCATGGGGAACCAAAGCGGCGGTGCAGGTGGAATTATCGACTTTGACCCCGTGGACGAGGAGGTTCTCATGTCGCTGGTGGTGGAGCTCGGCTTGGACCGGGCCAACGAGCTCCCCGAGCTCTGGCTGGGTCAGAATGAGTTTGACTTCATGTCAGACGTGCCGGCCGGATGCTGACCTACGAAAAGACAAACTATGGAGATGCAGCAGAGTTGATTGACGAAGAGGGAGAAGACTCTCTCTCCTCTGTTTTGTTTTTCTCTTTCATCCCTTTCTTGGTTGATAAAATGAGGAAACAGAAGAAAGACTGAGTGAGAAAGAGACTAGAGACATGCTCCTGTTTCTCTTTTGCTTTCATGCTCTCTACGGTCAGACACATGGATGAAAGAAAAAAAGACAGCTTGCTTTTGATTTTTGTTGTTTTTTCAGGAGCTGGAGTTGTGCTCTGTTTTTCATTCCATTCAATCAAGTGCATTTTTCTTTTCTAGGATGAAACCAACCTGATTGGATTAAGAAGTCTTTTGTTTCGCTTCACTCCACTCTGATTTTTTATTTTTCCTATCCTTTAAAGAAACAAAAAAACCAAAACAAAGCACAAGCAGAGGATGAACAGAAACAAGGAGGCGTAGAAAGAGACTTTCCTCTTTCTGCCGTCACTCCGTCACGCTGGCTTAACGGAAACAACAGGCACAAGACGAGTCGGAGGCTTTTCTAGCCTTTTTGGAAACAAAACAGTAAAGATGATCCACAAACCTGTTGGACTTTCTCAGACCTGTCCTCTCGATCGATGCTTACGGGAAATGAAAATGGCGAACGCGACTTTATGGGACTTTTGTGTTGGATGACAAACACTACGTTTCCTGTTTTCTTAATAGACAATATTAGACTCTGGTCTCACGGGAAAGAGACTTCTGTCTCTCGGCTTCACAAAGAAACTGATTGTCTGAGAACTGGTTATCTCAATGTACTTCTTTTTCTTTCTCTCTTTCTTTTGTTTGAATTAAGTTCAACCAGTCGTATTCATAGAACATGTTATTTAAGACAGTGGCTGATATCCATCAGGACTTCTGGACAAGGAGCGCTTCTGTAGCGTGTCCATAATCGGCTCTACTTTTCTGAACATAATGAATTAGATCAAGGGATGTGGAATCTTTCGGAGCATGGGACCTGAATGGAGTAACTTGTTTCTTGCTCTTGAGCGCAGCCTCATTAAAACGGTCGAGGCCTTTTGGTCATGTGAGTCGCCACGACATGTACGTGGTTTGTTTTCTGGCCGACAATGGAAAACACACTGACCCAGGTGGTCAAACTGGTGTCAGTGATCCCTAATGGCACTTCCTCCCACGCTGAGGACTCAACCTCTCGTCAACAGATAAATTCACATGCCCTCCTCCTTTTTGTTTTTCCTGTTTTACCACTTTGATGTTTATGTCCCAACAGTTTGTTCAGCCCCAACAAACCTTATTATCACTCCTCCACGGTCCTGATAATGCACCATTGTCTGTTTTGCCATCAGTAGGCCTGGGGGCTGCTGTTTGCAGACCTTGCAGGGCAGCCTTTGACCTAAGCACACCGTCTGGTTTTTGTTAGGGCAAGCCAGGATGTTTGTCCACACCAGCGCAGGAGAAACGAGGGTTGGAATCAAACCAAAGTGAACGAAACCTTTCAGACACGATGTGTACTGAAGCTACTACACTACTACAACGTGTTAGCATCATTAACAATCATCTTCTGCTCATTATAGAGAACGGCTCGACAAACTAGCCATATTGGAAAAAATCTGTGCTCACCTTTGTATATATGACGGGTCCGACAATGAGAAGAATACCTTCAGAAGGTACGACCGACTGAAATTCAAATAGTTTGACAAAATAATACCAACTCATTCATTTTTTTTTTTTTTACATTTCCCATGTGAAATGTGAGCTAAACATGTGAAGTACTGTATGTTTCACACATGATAAAGTCACATGGACTTTTGCTTTTAGGAAGGGGACAGATAATTAGCAACCCCCGTCAAACCTGGGTGTTTGGTCACATTAACGAAGCTGATTTTAAAAGTGTTAAAGACGACTATTGAGGTTAAAGTTTCATTATCGATGTGAAAACAACTGATCCATCTTCTGTTTGGACTAATAAGAACTGACCACCACATCAAAACCGCCTGTTTTATTGCCTTTCTGCTGCAACCCCATTGTAGAAGCCTTATTTGCATAGTGGACTCTTTGCTGCTGCTCGGAGAGTCAACGCTCCGTCTACCAGGTGTTGTTGTCTCTCGCTGCCGCAGACTTTAGTGGTGGAAAAAATCCCAGGGGGGTTAAATTGACACCCGGGCCTACACCCTCTGCCCACCTATAGGGGCTGCGCTGTGTCCTGCTGTAGGTGGATGTGTGGGGGCTCTGACCTATATCTGTTGTGGTAAGAGGAGACGGGGGCTTGAACTGTGCGGCGGCAACAAAGGCCTTTCACCTCAGCCGGGTGTGTCTGTCATCTGGGCATTGTGGGTCTGCTTCAGGACCACACACATGAAATAACACACCTGTGTATGGATGTGTGTGTGCATTC
Source organism: Pempheris klunzingeri (assembly GCF_042242105.1). Classification (NCBI taxonomy): domain Eukaryota; kingdom Metazoa; phylum Chordata; class Actinopteri; order Acropomatiformes; family Pempheridae; genus Pempheris; species Pempheris klunzingeri. The sequence goes on along the minus strand of NC_092034.1, from coordinate 3,727,266 downwards.
ACATCCATAGACATACGTACATGCTGAAGCCAAACTATGTGCAGGCACACACACACACACACACACACACAGGAGCATAGGGATGGGATTACAGGAGGGAAATGGGAGTAGCAGTCATGAAACAGGCACTTGTTCAGTTACACACAGACTTCGCAGGGTATTGGGGTTGTTAGTGTGTGTGTGTGTGTGTGTGTGTGTGTGTGTGTGTGTGGTAAGAGATAGTGATGTTAGTGAAAAACAGAGAGTGTATGCAAGTCTGAAAATGCAATGGAGGGTGTGTGTGTGTGTGTGTGTGTGAGGGGAAACTGTGAGCAGCGGATTATCCATCCACACGAAGACCACTGGTGGAGGAAAAACACACTGGTCCTCGTTAATTTATTTAGATATAGACAGGTCAGCTTACACACACACACACACACACACACACACACACACATACTTCTCAAGTCCTTTTCAGCTAGTTTCCTACACACACACGCTGCCAGTTTTTGATGTTGATTAGGGTCTCGGTTACACTCAATTTTCTTCTCTTTCTTTAATGAAATGTGAGAAGCAGCGATTAATGAAAACCCGACGAAGGAGTAATTTGACAGAATCCTTTTTTTCTTAAAGGGGAATTTGCTGGATATTTCCGTCGTGACAACGACTTTATTGAGCAAAAGAAATAAAGATGCTTCTCATCACCTCCAAATCCAACAGACAGACACGCTGATTCTTCTCTTCCTCTGTCTCGTCGCCTAAATGGGTTAAAATAACATTCTTCACGTGGAGGACGGTCTCGTGTTTGCTGCTCAGCATTGTTTAAAAGTCCCTTCTTTTTTTTCATGTGTGTGTGTGTGTGTGTGTTGTTTTGTGGTCCGGCCCTTAATCCCAGCTGATTGAATGTTATTTTTTGCCCCCTCTCCTCCCCAGAGAAGTTGTCTGGTCGGGATGTTTGAATTGTCTGAGGGCTTTCATTTCCTCTTCTCCTTCATGTCCGATATTGCAGATTAACCCCAGCAGAGACCTTTTGAACTAAAATATACCTCAAAGCTATTCGGTTTCTAATGACAGAGACTTACATCCATTCAAAATATTCCTCATTTTGGTTTTAAATTTGCTTGGTCAAGTTCTGGTGATCACAGTGAACCATTTGAAATTGGGAATTTACTATCTGATTTAGCATGTTTTAGCTCAAACTACAAATCTGAACTTAATACAGACATTTTTCTTAAAGTATATCATAAATTCATGGGTTGATTTCTTTCCTTCAGTGCTTCATTTTGTTCCAGCACTCCATCAAAGTTACATTTTCATGCTTAATCAAAGTCGTATTTTTATAAAATGAATTTCATTACATGCAGTTGCAGGCTGGGACTGTTGAGTAGGCTGACTGGACAGAAAACAAGTCTGATAATAGATGCATTGTTTCTGCATCTTTTAAGAGGATGTGAGGATTTCCTGCTTTAATTTGTCTCGTATGATGATAAATTGAATACTTTTGGGTTTGCAACCCCTTGTTGATATAAATATGGTGGACAAAATAAGAGATATACAACAAATGAACATATTAACCTTAATAAATCTAGGATTTCCTGCAGGACTGTTATATTAGGCTGCATTAGTGCACCTGATGAACTGGTAACTGAGAGGATTAGCTTTAACTCAGCACAACGACTGAAGACAGGTGGAAACTAGCCTGCCGCTGTCTAAGGAATTAAAGAAAACTTTATTCAGACTGTTCAGACTGACACCAGAGTGAATGAGGGCTTTTCCTCCTGAGCTCTGTGTCCACGTAAACCTTGGCGCTCCCTACGACTAATGAAGTGGATTTACAGTTTCCATGTGACAGCGGTGATTTGTTACACACTCGGCCGTCGCCTCCGGGCCTCAGGGTCGTGAAAAATGTTGCAACACATCAAGGCCTGTGAAAACCTTCGACATGAGCAGTGATATATCTGTTAAAAGGCCGCTGTTACAAGGTTTCCCCTCCACGGTAATGAAAAAGCCACTGCTCTGCTGCCAGGTCTGCTGGAACCGAAGCAGACTCTGCACTGATCTCTTCCCTTTTTTCTCCATCATATCTACTTTTAAACCTGTACAGTAAAGTCTTACTTTGTGTCTTATTTCGTTGTTGGTTTTACATCCAGTTTCTTTTATTTTTTTTTCTTCTAATGATGAAATATATATTATTCGAAGATGATTTTTAAAGCACTTTTGCTCACCGGCTCTCACTTGTACATCTATATGAATATGTAAATGACTGAGATCATATTAAAAAAAAAAAAATGCTTGTATTTTTGTTACGGCTCTGAGTTTGGGGGAAAATAAAGAAAGAGAAAACTGAGCTGGAGTCAAAGTTTGTCATTGAAATTGTGTATCTGTATATACGTGCAGTAGATCATGTGGCCTCCGCTGATTTAGCATACACTTGTTCTGCCTAGTGTACAGAATAATAGTTTAATACATGTTTAAACAAAGATAACTGATAGTTTTATAAACACTTGTGCCACTAACAAGTCTTCATTAGCTGACATAAAAGTAAAAAAATTGCTTTATAATATAACAATAAGACCTGTCAATGTCAGTTTTTATCTCTACAAGGCCTCCCTCTGCTGGCACATGATGGTAAGTACACAGATTAACAAAGTGGAATTGATGCAGTAAGTTCATTCAAACAAATGTCAAAATTAACTTTACAACATTTCACAGCTCTGTTGCTTCCTTATCATTTTGTTAATATCAGGCTGAATTTAAGAAAGAAAGAGCTCTTCCTGCAAAAACCAACTAAATTATAGTTATTTGTTTCTTATTGGATTATTTTTGCATGTTCAAACGACCCAATGACTAAAGGACCTCAGCTGACACTCATCAGGCCACAGAGCCTCAGAGGTCTCGTCTGATAAAATTGAATGATTCCATAACTGTCTATTAATAGTGACAAGTCTGAAACCTATGAACAGATTAGTCGACCTTATTCGTTCTCTCATTTGGCTAACTTCTAGTCAGTGAAATAAGAGTGATGGGGGATCTATCTATAATAGAGTTTCACTGCTATTTTAACTGGAATAAACTAATGTAACTGGGAGTAAATCATTTGAACATTTCTACATAGAATTAGTGCCAAATTACATAGTTCTGTGTTGGAAATGTCTCAGGAAATTATCATAAATTAAATCCAATAAATGACCTGTAAAATGTAAAATTTTTTATTTCTATTTTTTCCTGATTTTGTGCAAAGATCAGAGTTTGCAGAGCTGGATTAAATCTTCCGTACAGACAAAAACACACTTTATTTGACTGTGTGTTAACTACATTAAAAGTGTATTCACTTAATCCACCACACTTCCTGCAGACTTTCTGTCCAGTAAAGTCAATTTAATGCAATGCTCCCCTCTAGTGGTGACGGCAGCATTACACAGAGCTTAATTTAACACACTAGAATGACTCTATGTGACATGTAGAGGAAGCGCTACTCACTCAGGAACAATTAGACCGACTGCTTCCTCGTAAATAAGCTGACATGGACGTTGTGGAGCTCATAGAAACAAAGCAGCTCACACAGTAAAAGAGACTAATTCAGGACTATTTATCTGCAGGATGACTGATTTTACTTTTGATACTTTCAGTAAAGATTTTAGTTCAATATGATTCTGTTGTTGTTGCACTGAATGGAGCTGCTGCTTTGCTTTGAACCATCAAGAGTCCAAACTAAACACAGCATTCAGTTTCTATGCATCACAGATCTGGAACAAACTCTTGACATCGAAGCTGAAGACCTTTCTGTTTACCGCTGCCTTCCATTTAATCAGTTACTTTATTCATCTCTTGCACTGCAACTTATATTCTTCTAATTGTACAAATGTCTTATTCTATATTAGTTTGTTTTTATATTTCCACTGTCTCTGCTTCTTATTGTGTTTAAATGTACTTTTGTAATGTCTTCTTTTGCATTTCGCTTTGGTCATTTCAGTTCCAATACGAACCAACATGTGCAATATTACGTCTGTTCACCACATAACGTGCAATATCTACTCAGGGAACTACTATTTTCATTTTTTATATAGTATAGAGTGTTTTTTACTGATGTTTTCTTATTCATTATGTTTATTTTATTTTATTCTCTTATTCTTTTATGTATATTTGCACGTGTAGCTCCTTTTTTTTCTTCTACAAAGTGCTCATTATTACTCATGCAAATGGAAATAAACTATTATACTATTATTTCATTATCGCTATAAAACTAAAAAACTATTCTATTCTATTCTGTCACAATGCTTTTAATGTTTTATGTAAAGCACTTCGATTTGCCTTTTGGTAAACTAATGTTTTAAATGTTTTTACTTGTAATAGAGTATTAGTATAAAGAGGCAATACACTGTGAAAATAGTCCACGACAACTAAACGTCCTGCATTAAAAACATGTCTTAAATAAAAGTATGTGTGAGATGCTAATGATTAATAGCATGTATTCATGTAGAAGTGGAAAAGGCACTTTTAAAAAGGCTAAAATGTGTGTGTGTCTGTGAAGGAGGAGATCATACAGGCTCATTTCATTACTGCCATCAGCTGGACTTTATTACGCTCTACATCTGTATTAAACACTGTTGCTGCCTTCAGACATCCAGTCTAAACACATGTCACCTCCTTCTCCCTTCAACTTTTGTAATGTGACTCCAGAAATGTGTCTTTAATCCTATAAGACTTCCCGGGTTCCTGGATTGAGCGGTCAGTAAAACGGTGTTTGTCGGGAAGTGGGTCAGGAAATTAAAGTTGAGAAAAGGTAGACGGGTCCCCAACCTGCTGCTGGCTGCAGGCCATGTCGCTGAGCTCCTGCAAATCTGTGCTAAATGTAAAAACGGTCAGAAATAAATGTAGGTTAGTGGGTTGACTTGGATTCGGCTGGAAACCGACTTGTGCACGCTCCGAAGATTTATGCTTCAGCAAGAGAAAACAAGGAAAGAAAGTGGGTCGCTGGAGAAAAATGTGCGAATGTATACACATGGGAGAATTTTCATTGGGTATAAATAGAGTCCAGGTTTGTCCTGGGGTTTGGGATCAGATCCTGCAGCCTGGGGGGGGAAGCAGAGATGCTTTCAGAGAGAGAGTGAGAGACGGGATGGCATGTGTGCATCAGTTGGTATCATTTGGCAGAGGAAGACAGAGACCCGGGAGGAGGTTTTATCTCCGTAAGTGTAAACAGGGCTGGCATTTCCTGACCAGGACAGTCTGAAACACAGAGACACACAGAGAGAAGTGGAGGCGCCAGCAGGACCGAGGCCAGTCTTTATTTATCATGTCAATCCACGTGCATCGAATGAGTGGAAAATTGCACATTAAAGCACTTCTGGTGGTATAAAGGCTGCATCTTTATGCCATAAACTTGCACAAAAGACAGATTTTTATTTTCTAATGTCAAAAGTCAGTATAATTATAAGACTTTACTGATATCCAGGAGGGATATTAATAATACAGAGAGATAGGTTGGAGCAGGATACAGATAAATAGACCTGCAACTAATTAACTGATTATTTGATCAACAAAAAAATAGTCTGCAACTGTTTTTATACTCAATTAATCGTTAAAATAAATGCCAAAAAGGAAAAATGCCACAGATGTGATGTTTCTAGGTTCTCAAATGTGAGGATTTGCTGCTTTCATTGGTGTTGCATTAAGATAAATGGAACATTTTTGGTAAGACAAATCGATTAGACAAAACAAGGCATCTGATGAAGTCACTAAGGTGTGTAAATCAAATGATTAATGGATTAATTGAGAAAATAATTAACAGATGAATCAACATAACGGTTAGTTGCAGATAAGTAGTACATTATATCATAAAGTTTTATTTAAGTGTTAAGTTTTATTCGTGCACAACAATTAAAAACAAGCATAAAGACAGCAGCTATAATCTAAATGTAATATTAACATGATGTAATGTCTTCAACCAAACAAGAAAATAAGTCAAAATCAATAGTAAACAGATCACAGCTCTATTACTCTACTTGCGAAGCTCGGTACTTTTGTCCCTCCCAGTCTGCCGTAGTCGGCCTTATCATCCAATACCGGAAACCAGGAGGTCCTTTTCCCTGCAGACTCCAACATGGTGAGCTGGTTTCCCTCACGATTCCTCCCTGAAATAATCATTAAACATCACTTTTTGCTGCCGTATTATCGCACACACGCGTGTCCTAGTGTGTAAATCCACATCTTATTAAATGGTAGATGTTTAAATTGTAACCAAAAGCAGCGATTATTGCTCTTTATTGATGATTTAAAATAAGCTAACGCCGCTTTGGGCTGTTAGCTTGACGGTGGCTATCACTGTTAGCTTGCTAAGTAAACGGAAAACCGCTGTTTGTCAATGAAAGTGTCGCTATTTTTGTACAACAACTCTGCCGATTTTTCCATATTTTTCTTTAAAAGTTTCATATATATAAACCAAATTATTGACATAGTGTAAAATGTGTGTGTCACACGTATGGAAATGTTAGCTTGGCTAGGCCTCACCGCTGCGGCACGCTAGCCTACCATGCTAACCGAGTATCTCCTCCTGTGCATCGGGCTTTACCAGCTCCGTCCACGCCGCCAAACTTACTCCTGGTGGTTTAGTTGTACTAATGGTGGTCACCGGCTGTTTGTCCCGTTTACTGACCGCTCTTGTTCTCTCCTCCTCCAGGCAAGAGGACCGAAGAAGCACCTGAAGCGCGTCGCAGCGCCAAAGCACTGGATGCTTGACAAACTCACCGGAGTGTTCGTAAGTCACATTTCTTCCCTTTTTAAAGATGAGATGGCGTCTGGCTGCATCTCTGGTAACAGCTGTACTTATCTTGTGTTTGCTTGCGGCCCCAGTCCAGGCTCTCTATGTGAGATCTAAGTGTGCAGCATAAAGCATGGGCTGCTCACATTAGCCATCTGATGTAATAGAAAGATTCAGGATCAAGAACAGAGCATCTCTTAAAACACGCTGGAGGTTGTTTTAGCACTTTGGATGAGATTTCTGTTGTTAGAAAGGATTATTTGAACACTGCTTTAACATTTCCGACCATTTAGAGATGTGCTACTACTGATAATTAAGAATAATTGCTTCTTAAACTGGTTAAATGTTTGTTAATGTGCAGCAGAAGCACCATATATATATTTTTGTATTAAAATGAATTCAATGCCTGTGAAATGGAGCCAAGTTTAAGTCATGGTTCTGTGACTTTGGTTTAATATGTGAGGGGCAGAAACTAAGCCGACTGCATTATAATATAACGTCTGGCTCGTGACACTTTTTATTATGTTGACTAGAAACATCCCATTTTATCCAGTCAACAGTTGTATTTTAATATGTTTTTAGATCTTTATGTGTCAGTGAAACTGGCTGCAGCAAACTACTTGCGTGTATCTATATTGACTAGAAGGACCTCAAATAACTTTGCCTTTGTCGCTTTTCATTCCAACATTCATCACAGAAGAGTCCTTGAAATTATGGAAAACCTTGAAATGTGTGAACTTTTAGTTATTTGGCGTTAAGCTCAGACCCTTCATTGCTGCAGCATGCATGTGCTTTCAGGGATGAAGACTAGTGTCGGACATGTTGCTTTTAAACTTGGATGTCGGTAGCAGAGACAAAAGAAGTGTCTTAATATCAAAGTGACGATACGATTTACTTTCTCTCAGGCTCCTCGTCCTTCCACCGGTCCCCACAAGCTGAGGGAGTGCCTGCCCCTCATCATCTTCCTGAGGAACCGTCTCAAGTACGCTCTGACTGGAGATGAGGTGAAGAAGATCTGCATGCAGAGGTTCATCAAGATCGACGGCAAGGTCCGCACCGACATCACCTACCCCGCTGGGTTCATGGGTGAGTCGACTCACTTCTTTGGAGCTTTCGGTCCTCAAATCTGAAGGATTTCTGTGTTTCGTGTTGAGATTATTCATAACTTCTGCAGAACGGTTGATTCGGTGAGTCCTTGAAAGTGCTTTAGTCTCAATATGGTGTTTACAAGGTTGCAAATGTGCTTGAAACTGCTTGAAATACGACTTGCTCTGTTAAAATAAATCGTTTTTTAGATTAAAAGATAAAGTCATAGAGAAGTATACAATTCACCACGGCTATAAGGTGCTGGAAAAGCTTCAGTGCACCATGATAATGCTTAAAGTGCTTGAATTGGAGTTTGGACAAAGAGGAGGATCAAGTAGACTATAGATGTACTATAAGTAGTAAATAGTTGGATGTGTAGGATTTGAATTCTACGACTTTGCAGCTGTCAGTTATCAGGAGGCAGGTGGAGCAATGATGATTCTTTGGTTTTGATCAGAAATGAGGTGAAACTACACGACCAATTCCTCTAAGAAGTTCTGAGCTCCAGCTGCAACACTGTAGGTAAATCAAGATGCTTCTAATGTGGCAGATCAGATTTCAGACTTTAATTTTCCCTCCAGTTTCGTGTCGCAGGAAGTTTGAAGGCTTATGATTTTTATAACCTGGCGGGAAGATCGGCTGTCTAAGAACAAGCTCAGTGTTGGAAGTCAGGGTTGTCAGATCGGACATTATCGCTGTCGGAAAGGTCGAGCTTCTACACATGCAGTCACTTTGGGTTGGACTGGATCGAGCCATTCATTATTTGGGTGGATTGTGTTTTTGTTTTTTTTGTTTTAAGGTGAGATTGAGGGGACTGACTGAGTTTAATTTAGATGTAGATGTCTTTAATGGGATGCGGCCATTTGGAAAAGGACTAGTAGTTATTAGAGATGTTTAGCCCACAACACAAAACAGATGGGGTCACGTTGGCTCCACTTAACTAGATTAGAAATTGAGACGACAAATACAAACATCTCCTTGACCGTCGAGCCATCTCAACCATCAGCGCTGGCTCTTAGAAATCTGAGGGACAAATGGCTCTCTTCTTTGTTTCTGTCGTACGTCCCACTGACAAACTCCTTCATCGTATTGAATACTGGCAGACTGGATTGTAGCTCTTCTCATATTTTATTTACAGAGCATCTTTGTTAGAGAAATCCAAGCATTTAATTCTTGTGGTTTTATCTATTCCCACCATTCAGTGACAAACCAGAGTGGGCAGAAGGAGTTAACAGTTTTTGTTTTGGTCCACACTCGGTCGTGTCTTTCAGACCTGTCACCCAGTCGTTCCTCTCTCCACCTAGAGGCTGGCCAACGGCCTCACACAGAGGTGTGGTGTTTAATTTCCAAATCCAGGGGAGGCCTTTGCAGCACGTTGACCTATTTATATACATACAAATCAAACGCTTGGCCAGCAGCAGAGGAGTAATTGATCTCTGCTCCTGTGAAATGAGCCTTGAAATAAAAGTATTGGTTTGATCCTCTGAAGGAGAATAATTTTTTACTAAATCTGTTTCAGGTAAAATATATTGTCCTCCTGTTTACATGCTTTTTATTGAGCGGTCTCTTTGTGATTCATAGCACTTCAATAAAAGGGACACATCTGAGTGTCTAAAAATAAAGTGAACCTCTTCCTGAAGTGGAGAAGTCACTGAGTGAGACTGTTCAACAGTCAAAGTCCCTGTTTTGTTAACAAATGTCCATCTTTTAAATGTGACAGGATGCTTTTTACTTCCAGTGTCCTGAAAGCTGTAAAATAATGCAGGTAGTTGTGTTTAATGTTAAATCTCAAGGCTGGAATAGACGGTCGGTTTCTGTGAAGGGATTTTAGTTTAGTCACAACTTGCCGTCATGTTTTTGACGGTTTAAATTGGCACAAACAACATTGGAGTTCAGCTAATGAATTATTAACATGTACAATTTGTGTAACATTAACAGTCTGTGGTTTTGATCATGAGGAATAAACACGTGGTGACCAGGCTGTAAAACCATTCCTAATGTTTGGCTGACTTTAAATCCCACTTGTGCATTAAATAAGAACATGGTTTGGGTGCTAAGAGTGTTCCCTGTCTTGTTAACCCAGATGTGATCAGCATTGAGAAGACCGGTGAGCACTTCCGTCTGATCTACGATGTGAAGGGACGCTTCACCGTCCACCGCATCACTGCTGAGGAGGCCAAGGTAAGGAACTGAAATGTTATTTTAAACCTATTTACATCAAATCCAGCATCATTCACCCTTGTTTCTGAATACTGACGACGATCTGATATCTTCACGATCAAGTATCGCCATGTTTTTCAAGAATGAGGAGGGAAACGGTGAAAGTTTGAGGTCATAATTAATATAGCAACCAAAGTTGTCAGTCTGAGTCATGTACCAAGAACCTGCTACAACTAAGTTTGTTATTCTGGTTGAGTTGTGGTATTTGGCAGATTCTTTGGTTTGCCGGGTGTAATCAGCATGTGAGAAGGGCTTTAAGGATTTGGCTCTTTCCTCTCGCCAGATTTGAAGATCAGCCGCGACAGCCGATGGTGTTTCAAACCGGTTTAATCTCCAGAAACCTTGGTCAAATCTAGTTAAGATCCTCCACTGTGAGAAGATTTCTGTGTCTGACTGACATCAGAGTTCTGCTGATTGCTAGTTTACATCTGTAACAGATGTGTTGTGTAGTGAGATGTTCTCTATGAAATGTGACTCCAGACTGCGGCTGCCTGTGTGTTCGAGCGTAGCTTCTTCTAGCGTCTCCTCTAACCTTTCTCGTCCTCCTCTGCAGTACAAGTTGTGCAAGGTGAAGAAGATCATCATTGGCACCAAGGGAATCCCCCACCTGGTGACCCATGACGCCCGCACCATCCGCTACCCCGACCCCCTCATCAAGGTCAACGACACGATCCGCATCGACCTGGACACCGGCAAGATTACAGACTTCATCAAGTTTGATACCAGTAGGTTCCCCTCATGGCTGAAGCTGTGAAAAAGCTGTTTTTAATACTTTTTTAATGAAGTAAAAATCCTCCTGACATGATTCTCCACCTTCTGCTCCCTCCAGGTAACCTGTGCATGGTGACCGGCGGTGCTAACTTGGGGCGTATTGGTGTCATCACCAACAGGGAGCGTCACCCTGGCTCTTTCGACGTGGTGCACGTCAAGGACAGCACAGGCAACAGCTTCGCTACCAGGCTCTCCAACATCTTTGTCATTGGCAAGGTGAGGACACGTAGAAACATTCTGATACTCTGGTGTCTGAAGAGCCGTCTGTGAATTCACTGCTGCATGTGAGAGCTCAACCTGAGAGCACAGACGTGCCTACATAAGGTGTCTGGATCGATATTAATAGTTCATGAACCTCACCCTAAACAGAGTGATTATTGCCTCTGAGACTGGAGTCAGAAGACTTTGGAGCAATGATGACATTTTTGGTTTTGATCAGCAATGAAAACACCTTTCCAATTCCTCTAAGAAGTTCTGAGCTCCGTCACACATTTAAGTTTTAAGTCAATTTAAGTTTTCACATCTTCAGATATTCAACTTTTTCTTGCATGTCAAAAGCTCTCAGATCCAAGTTAAGTGAACACAACATGGAAACTTAGCTTTCAGCTAACGTCAACCCATGAAGCCTAATTTCATAATAGCTCATTCTAAACATGCAGCTAGAAAGCATTGTTTCCACTAGAAGTGTCAAAATAAGACTAAGAAATGCCATAAAAACAGAGGCAGACGTATCACATGGTGAGATAAAGCAGTAAATTCTGACATTTCTAAATGTTCTACGTTTAATTTTACATGAGTTAAGATTTTAATCTGGATGGTTGAAGATCTGTTAAGTCGTTAATTAACCACAAAATCAGACTTTAAAGCACCGTATCCCAGAATCCACCTGTTTCCCACCTGCGTGAACTTTTCCCGTGACCGACATTAACTCCACCCTCTCGTTTCCAGGGCAACAAGCCGTGGGTGTCCCTGCCCAGAGGAAAGGGAATCCGTCTGACCATCGCCGAGGAGAGAGACAAGAGGCTGGCCGCCAAGCAGGGCAGCAGCTAAACTGGCCGCACACACAGCCTGACCGCTGGTTTTCAAATAAACTGTTATTTACAAAACACACCTGGTTTCCAGTGTTTCTTTTCTGACTAGTCGGCGACAGACTGACGCTGAGCTGAACCCTGAAGAGAATTTGTTAAGCCTCTTTTCATGCAGAGCAGGAGGAGCACAGGTGGAGTTGTAGCATTAAAGATTCAGATGAACTTGAAACCTAAAATGTTTATGCAGTTAGATATTTTTGTCAATCGTCACTAAAGGAATGAATTTAAATCAAGTTTATTTGGATTATGTGACCATCGATACAATTTACTGAGCAAAAAAAGACCAACTATCAGTTTCCAGTGGAGTAAAAGTCCTAAAGCTTCACTTTTACACCTCAAAGTCTGAAAACATTGTCAGAATTTGGCTTTAAGATGTTTAAAACAACAGGTTTTGCTAAATTATGTCCTCAATGAACCCACAAGTGACTAAAACACTTCTAACCTTTTGTAAAATAATCCATTGATCTGACTGGGAGGTGCAGGTTTTCCTTCTCAGGGACGATAACTGGAGGAACAGACATGTTTTTCTTTAGCAGGATTCATCCTAAATGTGAACAGTTCATTATGAATGTGATTTTAAGTTTAGTAAAGTGCTCCTTCCTTTTTAATTTTTGTTGTAAGTGACAAATGCAGCAGATAATTTGGGTTAAAATGAGAAGTTCAGATGGAAATAATTTGAAATGCATTAAGTTATTTACTGCTCTACAGTTTGATTACAGTAAACTGACATTTTCAGGTGAACTGTCCCTTTAATCCCTCTGAATGGGGCTAATTTTTCCACAGGATCAACAGATTTAACCTGAAACTAAACCTCCTCTTCTAACCAGCCGTCCCTCCATCCTTCACCTGGAGGCAGCCCTCCCTCCTCCTGTCTAATCCCTCCATCCTCTTTCCATCCCATCTGTTTATTCTCTTAATCCCTCCTTTCTCTCCTTTTTCCATCATCCCCTCATCTTTTTTCTGTATTTCCTTCTTCCCTTCTCTTCCTCCCTCCCCTGTTTCCTTCCATCCTTTCCTAGTTTTCTTCTTCTCCCCTCTCTGTCCTTTTTTCCCAGATCCCTCCTTACCTCATCCTCCCTCTCCTTCCTTCCTCATGTTGATTCCTACTCTCCTACCCTAGATATCTATCTCTCCTTCCTACCTCTTCATTTTTTCCCTTCCTCATCTCTTTCTTCCTCATTTCTTTCCTTCTCTGTATATTTCATCTTTACCTCCTTTATCTTGCATCATCAATATTTCTTTTATCCGCCTATCCGTTCCTACTTTTGCTTCCTTTTTTGTTTCCTAGATCCCTTCAACCTTCCCTCCTCTCTCCTTCATTCTATCCTTCCTACTTTTCCCATGTTTTCCTGCCTCTTTCCATCTGTCCTTCCCCCTCCATCCTCCTTTGCATCTATCTCTTCACGATCGTGCCCTCATCCTCTTTTCCTACACCTCCCCTCCCTCCTACCTTCCTCACTCCTTTCCCTCCCTACATTCAGTCCCTCCCGAAATAGTGTTTTTCTTTACTTCTCTCTCTGCATCAATCCCTGCCTCACCATCCCTCCCTTTTCTCTCCCATCTTCTGTAAATAGCTCCCATCTTTCTCTCTTACCCTCCCTTTCCCTTCCCATCATCCCTCTCTCCCTACAGTGATTTCTACCTCCGTCCTCTCATCCCTCCATCTCTGTGTGTTCTGACTCCAGTACCAGTCCATATGGTGACTGCTGGGATACAGCCTGCTCCGCGCTGCAGAAACCTGGCCTGGCACGGCCCACCTCAGAGAGTGTGTGTGTGTGTGTGTGTGTGTGTGTGTGTGTGTGTGTGTGTGTGTGTGTGTGTGTGTGTGTGTGTGTGTGTGTGTGTGTGTGTGTGTGTGTGTGTGTGTGTGTGTATGACGTATGACTGGCCCTCAGATTCAGCTGAGGCCGTGTGTTTGTGAGGTAAAAGAGCAAGACATCACCGGTGCCCCTCTCCCCTGTGACTTCCATCTCCAACCCCCACCTCTCCAACACATGATTCATACCATAACAACACACACACACACACACACACAGGAGGCATGTGTGTGTTAGTGTGTAGGGCGGCATGGCTCGCTCCCATGACCGTCTGCTCTCTGACACTGTAAAGTACAGTAATCCATCATTTTTGGCAGGGAGAAGTAAGGACAGTGTGTGAGGACAGTGGATCTGGTGGATTCACATCCTTTACTCAAGTAAAGCTACTAATACCACCCTGAAAATACTCTTCAAGTGGAGGGGTGGAAGTATTATTAGTGATTATAAACTAGTATACATGCTGTTTTTGGATTAATATTACCAGGGTAGTTTTATCTACACCAATGCATCATGGTCAAGAAGATCACCACCTCGTATGAGTTCAGAAAAATAGCCCGTCTTCAGCTTTGTGACTGTATTTTCCAGCTGATCCAATAAGGCTTTAAATTGTTTATTTTGTGTATCAATACCTTTAAGAGATAGGCCTGTAAGAGCCTTTCTGGTAGTCTCTTCAAAGCCACCAGACTCCATTGAGAAAAATGGTAATTTTACCCCGAAGCTCACAGGACTTGCCGGTTGGATTGTGTGTTGCACATAGACTGTATAAAATAGCGTGTTACACAAGTATTGTGTTTAAAACACCAAAGACGCACAATAACACAAACTAAACTATCCGATCGATGCAGCAGTAGACAAGCTTTTTCATTTTGGGGCTTGTTTCTATCAGTAATAATATTGAAATAAAATCTGGGAAAGCTTCATCTTACTGAAATAAAGTGTGACGGGAAGAAATCAGACACCAGTGAAGAGAAAATGAAAGAAAACAGTAATATTACACACATTTTTGATAGTAACACCATCATAGTTCAGCCTGGACCTATTTTACTAGTTGTTCCCACATTGAATAATTATTATATCGGTGCGCTCGTGTTGTCCTGTAATGATTTATAACTGTTAAAGTGGATCTGAGGTTCAGACTGAAAACAAACCAGCTGAATCCTCCGGTGTTCTGATGAACTGGGCGCTGCAGTGTGAGCAGATCTGGATGTGAGCTAACGAAATGAAACGGCAGATTTGAAACACTATTAGGGGCTCGTGGTTTGCTAACAAATCAAAAGTGGCAGTGATGTCCTCGTTTTTATTGGCCAGGGACCAGCGCTTGTAAACAAACAAGTGCACACACACACACACGCTGTTGTCTTTGAACGTTTGAAATATGAGACTCGCCAGACGCACGATGCTTTTCCTCTGGTCCCTCTCTGCATCCCCTTGTGAGCTGAGCAACAATCACATTTGGTTCACACACACTCACACACTGCACAGTCACACAGAGGCTTTGAAGTGCGTTTGGCTTGATGGTGAGAAAAAGCAAAAGAAATGTGAGCTGCAGAGGAAATATAGAGGAAAACACCGAGCGAAAGAGCAGAGAACTAATGCGTTGAGTTATCTTGCAGAGGATTAAACGCAGAGCGGGAAGGCTGGCGGCACAGACTGACATTAAAACAGAGAAAACAAGATGCATTCGGGCTGCACAGATGAATCTACCTGATGCATTTATCCTGCACCAGACTTATTATCAGGTTGCTTAAGTGTAATAGTCCAAAATTAACGTCTGTAGAAAGTTTAATGTTTCATTATGGCTGCCAGTCTCTCAGAGGATCCACTGAGTCCTGACATTCTTGTAATTTTTCCTCCATCAGGGACAAATATTGCATAAAAACGAACAATTAAATATGAATCATATATGAACTATATATATTTCAGTAAAACAAAGTCCTTCCTATATTTAAAAAGTATTGATAATTAAGTAAGATGTGTTATTTGGGCCTCTAAACCTGTTACGTTCCGCCTCGTGATGCTTTTGAGGGGACGGTGCTATTTCAGGGCCAAAAAGGTAAAAGTATCCAGTATTTTACAAGAAGAAGTATTACTTTAATCGTCTTTTGGGGGGGGTCATGACCTCCAGAGTTTGAGTCCCTTTGGATCAGAGCATCAGTCCTACTGATTAGATTGACGGTGGGCCGCAGTGTTTCATGTGGAGTGACAAAAACTGATCAGTAATGAAATATAATAATAAAAGTGGGGAGTCGTGGTGGTCAAACTAATGGAGGTAAATTTGGAGCGTGCTCCCCACACAGAGTACAGAAAAGGGGGCTGAGCTGCTGAAACAATGAACTCAGTCATCTAAGGAGGAGGGGGAGGATGGGGGGGGGGGGGGGGGGGGGGGGGGGGGGGAGTGGGTGAGGACAGCTGTTTCTAATCAATCGCTTCCATGTGATTGACCGCCCGACTGACTGGCTGTCGGCTGATTGGCTCGCTGACAGTGGAGGGGCCCGAAGGCGACCGGTTGTAAACGGATCCAGCTGAGTGGATGGGCTCCTCGTCGAGCTAATTGTTAATTGAGTGACATGCTGGTTGTCACGGCAACTGATTGGCTGAGTGACAGTCCAGTAGAGGGGGGGGGGGGGCGCCACGGTTGCTGCGAGGGGTGATGTAATGTGGCCACTCCCATCCGCCTCCTCTCTCTCTCTCTCTCTCTCTTTGTATCAACATTCATCCAGCTTCATCCACTCACACACACACACACACACACACACACACACACACACTCCTCTTCTGTCTCTCATAAGTTTCTCATGTTGATGTTTTCAATTGTGTCAATA
This sequence comes from Pempheris klunzingeri, assembly GCF_042242105.1. Lineage (NCBI taxonomy): Eukaryota > Metazoa > Chordata > Actinopteri > Acropomatiformes > Pempheridae > Pempheris > Pempheris klunzingeri. The sequence continues at coordinate 3,710,723 of NC_092034.1, read as the reverse complement.
AAAGGCAGTTTATGTTGAAATGTGTCTCCACCTCCCCCCTCCTCCTCCTCCTCCTCCTCCTCCTCCTCTCTCTCTGTAAGACAGACACAGGCTGCATGAACAAAAACATTTAGGTAGGCCAAGTTCACGTCTGGGAGGGGTCGCCAAAGGGGGCCCAGGGGGCGCTCTGAGGACCAGATGTGCTTTTTTTTTTGTCTTTGGAGGAGGAGGAGGAGGAGGAGTGGGGGAGGAGGGGGTATGTTCGCGGGCCTCGAGAAGAGGAACAGGGGAGTTTTCACAAGAGAAAGCGTAGAGTCCTGGAAAGTGTGCCCGAAACGCCAGGGCGCAGTAAATTCACCTCGAGCTGCAGGAGGAGATCTGTGCAGCTGGGAGGCGTCGGCAGAGTGGGTCCTTTTTCAAGATTCTCAATATGATACAGATTTTAAGTATTAAAGTTTTTTTCTAAATGAATATCAGATGCAGTTTCACCTCCACAGGACTCGTAAAGTCTGAGTGAACAGCTCACAGACGTGCTGAGCTTCACCCGAACAAACGGAAAAGAGATGAGAGCGATGGACTCAGCGGGACTGTAGCACAGGAAGGTCAGAGGTCAGAGCCGTCAGTAACTAGGACAGAAAACAAGGAGAAGAAGGTCCAGCAGGTATTGTTTGCAGCAGGTGGTTTGATTCTTAGTCACCTGTATCTGCTGTGTTGTTCCTAAAGGCAGGACGAGAAGGATTCGGATGAAAGAAAAAAAACAATGCACAGACTCACACAAGAATAATCCCCCTCCATCATTCAATTCAATTCAATTCAATTTATTTTGTATAGCCCAACATCACAACAGAGTGTCTCATAGTGCTTTACAAAGTTCACTGAAATAAACAAGTGTAAGCGAACAAACAATCTAATAAAGAGTCCAGCAGTCGATGAGGCCAATGGATCAGTCCGGTGGATCAGTCCCAGGCATCACCTGCCCTTTATGACCCTCCTTCTTCAGGAAGGAAAAAGAGAAACCTCCAGGAGCACCACAGTGAAGGAGAGATCCAGCTCCCAAGGACGGACAGGCTGTAGCCTTGGACAGACGCACATCCACTGGCTGATGGAGAACCACATCAGCAGAACCAGGACCAGGATCCATAGGAACCAGAGAACCATCATCACCTCTGATCCAGCAGAAGTGTCGCCCCCTGCTGCCCACTGCTGCCCCCTGCCTGTGACTTTTTATTTTTCCGGGCATCAACCTGTGGGCACGTGGGCATGAAGCCCTCAGCCAATAACAGCGCAGGGTGTGAGGGCGGGACTCCGTTAACTAACAACGTAGTGACCAGGTGCACAGGAGTCACCTGCAGGCAGGTATTCAAGAGGAGGAGGCGGGAAAATGGCGTCAACAACATGTAAATACGCAGAGGTGAGTGAACCTGAGAGAAGAGGGGGATGAAGAGCGATGTTTAGTCGTCCTGAGGACCAGTTTGTAGGATTTAGCGGCGATACAGTCCGTTTGCGAGCTTGTAGGAGAAGCTACGGCAGCCGACGAGGATTCGTCCTCTTTTGCTTTTTCTTGTGCTGAATAACTGAAAAAGTCCGACCCTGCATTTGTCACAGCATGAAACGCTCTTCCTCGTCTTTCCTCTTCTTACTGTGGCCAAATTCACGCTGCTACTTAAAGGTGAAAAAGCAAAAAGCCCTTTGTTTGTCCCTCCTGGGCCGTGGTAGAAACATGGCGGACTCCATAGAGCTCTAGATACTGGAGCCTATTTTTGCCCCACAGGTATCCTAAATAATAATAATAATAATAATGTCATTGAACGTGCATCTGAAAATGCCTGAATATAGCAGTGATATGCATCATGTGTGCAGGTTTCAATAATAATAATGATAATAATAAGAATAATTTTAGTCCCTAAACCTAACCACACCGTAACCTCAGTGCTGACAGATCCATAATAGTTTGTTTAAAGGCACTGACGAGGGATGACGCCTTAATTATGGGTGATTAATGGGAGGCAGTTTATATGTTCTGCATGGACACAGAAACAGTTGGATGATGAAAGGTCGTCCAAACACCAGTGGAAGATATATTAAGCCATTATTAGATTAATCAGAGTGAGTATTAGATTCTTCAAATCTCATTTTGGATTTAAGCTCTCAATTCATGCGTCATTTCTCATGAGAGGAGGTGAAAAGAGGACAAGTTATAATTGTGAGATTTACAGCGGCGGATGTGAGCGGAGTGCTGAGGAAAACAGCCGTGAAGCAAGTGGAATAAAACAGCTCCAGAGAGGGAGGATGGATCTGAGCTTCTCCCCCCGTCAGAGTCCGGTCCTGGGGGTGGGGGGAGGCAGAGATGCTTCTGACCACTTCTGTTGTCTTAGTTTTCTTCCCCTGTGCACTTGTTGTCACTTTGTGGGGAGGAAAAAGGATCCTCGCGGAGAAGTTGGTCATGTCGGTTGACCAGAGAGATTTGGCTGGGAGTAGGGACGCGTTCAGGGGCTTACGAAAAAAAGCAGGAAAGCAGAAACCTCCCTTTGCTGATGTGCAGGAGGCGCCGTGGAATCTAATCATAATCTTGTGACTGTGTTATGTAATGTATCTGATGAGTAACAGTGGTCTTGAAGTGAACTTGAGTCACACTGACACGACGACGAAACCGCTCGAATTCAGCAGGGAAATTAAATAACTGGCTTCTTAGTAGAGCTGCAAAGATTAATTGATTAGTCGGCAACTATTTTGATAATCATTTAATCATTTTGAGCCATTTTTTTAAAAAGAAAAAAATTTCCAAATTGTCTGATTTCAGCCTCTTGCATGTGAATGTCTTCTGGTTTCTTTACTTTTCTATGACAGTAAATTGAATATCTTTGGATTGTGGACAAAACAAGACTTTTGAGGACGTCATATTGGGCTTTGCTCGACACTTCTGACATTTTATAGACTAGCAACTAATGAATTGATCGGGAAAATTATCTGCTCATCCAGGGTCGTAGGAGTTGGCTCTGATTTCATCTTTTAACCTGGTTTGTTTTGACCTTAAGTTTTAAATGCTTCAGTTTTAGTATCACCGCTACCTGATACGATACCTGCAGACGCCACAGAAGCTTCAACTGAGCTTCAATATGACTTAAACAAACCTTTTGTGTTGTGTTCGCTTGCATGCAAAAACGGAGTTAAGAAGGAGTTCAGTATCAACTTTTATGTCTGTTCCTGCAGGGATCCTTTGAATAATAATCTGAGCCCGTCGGTGGTAAAAACAAACACTTTTAGTGGACAGACTACAGCCATTACAGCCATGGTAGATGTAAAAATGAGGCCCAATGAGTTACCCTTTAACATTTGGAACTAGCGTTTTGTCTCTGCTTACAGTGCCATAAAAGAATATGAGCAGCCTTGGTCGTGTGTTATATATTGAAGCTCTGCAGCCCCCATCTGGAAATATGAACGGAGGCCTGGACCAATATTCCCTTCATGGTTACAGAGAAAAAGATGGAGGAAGAGAGAGAGAACAGAGCTCCGTGGTGTCTCTGTCCTCTGGTTCTTCTTCTCATTTCCAGATCCAGTCGTTTAAATCAACCTCATTTATGGTCCTTTAAAGCTCTTTTCTTTTCTTTCTTAATGATGCTTTATTAGGATTTATGGGCCCTTAGCCCTTTATTACAAAATCCAGTATATGGCAGAACATTAAAAGAACATGAAAACTGTATCCGAACATGAAAAAGTGCTGATTAATTAACAACAGAAGTAAATAGGCCAAAAGTATGTGGACATCCAAGCACCAGATTTTGGAACAGCTCTAAAGACCAAAAGTATTTGGACAGTTTCAGCCTCTTTCTCTCACTTCTGCTCATTTTCTTCCTCACTGACCCTCATGCACGTGGGCGCGCACAGTTACGCGCAGTGGTGCATGAAGGACTCCTGAGGAGCTGATCCATTCCCCGTCTCTCTCCATCTAATTTCCACTCTTCCTCCTCTTCACTTCCTCACTCACTTCGTTCCCCTTTCCCCTCCATCCCGACTCATTCGCTCAGTCCTCTCTCCGTCCTCCAGACAGGTTTCCTTCTCGGGAAACACCAGACTGTTGCGCCCCGTGTCGCCGCGTCAAGCTGCAGAGAAGAAGGTCTGATGTTGGGCTGTTTAGCTTCAAAATAAAAGCACGCGTAGAGAGAGGAAGGGATATCGAAGTGTGCAGAGCAACGAACTTACTCAGAAAATGTCACCAAAAACATGTAGTTCCGTTTAAAATAATGCAATCCCCCTATAGCCTTAGTTATGCTTTCAGAAGTGAGTGAAAACGTTTAAAAATATCTTAAAACTTTAAAAAAAAAATTGAATTTGCTTTTATTTTTGTACCTTTTGAGGCAAAAATGCAACATATAGAATAATAAATCTATTGATTTAGCATTTTATACGTTACATTTCTGTTGTGGATGTGGATTATGTTTTATTTAGGCACAGTAGGACATTCAGGCAATTGTATGATATTATGGTCTATAAAGTTTATAAGTCTGTATATATACGTAGATACATTATTAATCCTTAAATCCATTCTGGCACTTCATTGGTTTGGATCACTAGAAAAAACAAACAAACATAACTTCTTTGCTCTGGCTTTGATTTTGAAAGTTTAAACCGGATATGTAGTGTGTTATACTCTGTGTAATTGATTCCAATCTTCGCAGCAGCTGAGTCTCTCCTCTCCACCTAAAAAAAAAAAAAAAAACCAGAAAAGCTCACTCGCAGTCATAAACAATGAGGGCGCACGACGCGCAACTCGCTCCAAGCCTCTCCAACAGCAGCGGAGTTCCTCCCGGAGGATTCGTAGCATGCGTCCGTGCGCCAAGCGGAGGGAGAAGGATCTCAGGGATATAACTTGACTATCTGCGGAGTTTGTTATTTTCCAGGGGAGAAGAAATCATGCCTTTTTGCAAGAGGACGATACTTCCGAAAGATGTGTGCAAGCCCGACGGCAGGAGGCTGCCGGAGGCGCGTCCGCGGCAGCAGGCGGAGATTTTCGGGGACTTGGTGGATGTGTGTGGCTTCACCCTGTGCTCGCTGCTCCGCCAGCTCTCGGATCTGTCCCGGCACTCGGTGAGCATCCTGGCGGAGCTGGAGGGAGACCTGGTGTCCTTGTGCCACCGGTCCGGCGCGCTGGAGGGCAGACTGGTCCGGCTGCAGAGGCACGTCGCAGAGCTGGTCAGCAAGCCTCCACCGAGAAGTAAGAGGAAATTAGAAAACATTAAAAAAAAATAATGATAATAAAAACACTCCTGGAATCACTTTACACGTGCTTGCAGATGCAGCAGGAGGGGTGAAGCAGGTTTTTAATCTGGTGGAGTCAGTGGTGTCAAACTTTTGGATATTCCTGCTTTTCTGGAGAGATTTGTGGCTCCATTAGTGTCTCCTTAGTGACTCTTGGTGCCTGCAAACAGTGAGCGCTCATCACTGCACCGTGCACGCTCCATCAAGAGATTCATCAAGAGTGTGTGAGAGGTTTGTTATTGGAGGATTTGTTATTGTCAGCAGGCAGAGAGGTGCCCTGCCTTCGGTTGCTACTGGAAACATCAGAGTTTTACACACGGACGCTGAAAGTGATCCAGAAAAGTGGCTGAATTCTGCTGGGAAAAGCGGGAATTTTGTATAAAACCTGCACAAATTGCCAGAATGTGACTTTCAGGAGGGCGGAGGCCTTGTGAGCAATGTGAGGATGATGTGAGATGAGTTATTCTTGTGGGTTTAAGCACATCAGCAGGGGGGCAACAGGAAGCTTGATACATTTCTCAGATTTTTCCGGTTTGTTTTTTGTGATAGTGACTTTCTGTGGCTTTGGTTCTGGGATTTGCAGGTTTACAGGATGCTCCTGAAGGCAGCACATTGTGGGTGTGGAGAGTGGAATGTGAACTCTCAGTAAATGCAGAGGTGTCTTGCATATTTTACAGTTTTGTCCCTCTACCTGTCACTTAATCCACGTCACCACCTCCTCTGATTTTCTTTGCTCTTGTGTTTTTCTCTCTAATCTCTCTTGACTCTGTCGTTCAGGTTTGGAGTTGAAGCGAGTTGTAGCCTTTTATTAAAGCATCTTTTGTTTGGGTTGAAGATGATGCTCACTTGAAAGTTAAAGCCCCCCGTTTGCTCGAAGATTTTGCTTTTCGTTATTTCATCTGGATGTTTGAATGATGTCTGTGCAGAGTTCGACAGTAGAGGGACGTTTTTACACTCATCCGCCGAAGGAGAAAAGTTTCTCTGCATTCACTTTCGGTTTTAGATGAGTCCACGTGAGATGGTTTTGTGACATCACAACTAGTTTAGTTAAGTTTAACAGGAGCCAGTATTAGCGCACTCATTGTTTCTGGATGAAGAGTATGGTTAGAAGTCTTTGCAGCGGCCTAGAGTGGGCGGATTTTAGGTGTTACTGCACTTTTAAATTCAATTTATTAAGACGATCGTGCTTTCAAAGCCACTTTCCAGTGCCCACCTGTGTTTTTCAGTCGTCTGTCTCAGAGTTTTCGGAGCTCTTCTCCAGAGAAACCTCAGAAACTTGCGGTCCGACTGACAGACGACATGAATGGAAGCTCAGCTGGCTGGTCGGGTTGGTTTCAGACCTGTGGCTTTCAGTGCACAGGTCACCACGCAGGCGACAGCAAAGTGATTGCTTTAAGCTCTCAAGGAGTCATTCATAGGCTCACAATAACAATCAATAGTCTAAAACAACCCTGTGATGCATCATATCAGCTTAGAGCACAATACAATTCAATACTGTTCCATATTCTATCAATCACACAATATGAGCACATATTCTGTAGCTGAGCTCTACATCTCCACATCAGTGTCACCGGGGCGCGTCTGCCTCTACCTGACAACAGTTGCCATGCAGGTGAGATGCAGCCCAGGTGCATGATGGGAGGTCATTGGACCGTGGCTGACAACCCGATTTACTCCGCAAACTTTGCACAAACTCATCGCAGGTCGTTTTCTCTTTGTGTGTGTGTGTAACAGCTCAAGAGTGAGCAAGTGAATGAGGCACGCCGACTGTGTGTGTGTGAGTGTGTGTGAGTGTGTGTGTGTGAGAGCACATACAGTATGATAAGAGAAAGCCCCTCCAAACACAGACCAGATGTAGAGCTGGAAAGAGGAGAGGAAGAAAGATAAAACAAAACGCAGCTCGCCTTTTAGTTTACTTTACCGAGAGGAACTCACCCGTGCGTTGGCGTGTGTGTGTGTGTGTGTGTGTGTGTGTGTGTGTGTGTGTGTGTGTGTGTGTGTGTGTGTGTGTGTGTGTGCATTTCTGTACGTTTGCTCATCGCTGTGAGATTCAAAGATCCTCGCTCTTCTTCTCTCTCCTCTCTAAATTCTGTGTGGGTTCTTACTGTATCGCTCACATGTGGGCAGAAGCACACGGCTAAACAATCAATAGAGCCGGGCCTTCGTCTCTCATCGTCATCCTCTCTCCACCGCCTCTCTCTCTCTCTCTCTCTTGCCTCCTCCTGTCTCAGCAAAGAAGGAAAACATTAATCTAACTTTCACCAAAAGAACAACAAAGCACAAACACTTGGATTTTCTTCTTCCACTGATTTTAAAAAGCTCAGGCTTTGTTTGGTGTTTTCATCGACTTTCCTCTAAAACCCAGTTTCTACACTGCCATCAGTGGCGCTTTACTCTGCTATACTCTGCCGTTTATTAATATAAGAGAAGTCACTGTGCACCTCGATACATTGAACTATTTAGCATCTTTACCTCAAGATAACTAAACATAAACATGTATGAATCTGAAAAGAAGCATAATTATAATAATAGAGGTTTAATTTTCATCTATATTTCTAAATCTGTGATTGCAGGGACGGAGGATATGGAGTATTATATATCATATATATTATTTAATGTAACAATAATAAACATTTCATGGTCTAAAGGCGTGAAAGGATCCTGATTTCGGGATGTTGAGGAAATACAGCGGATCATGTGACGAACACTGAGCTGTTGCTCAATATATGTCACGATATAGATTATATTTTCTATAAATCCATTGAATCAATAGTTAATATAAAATGACCACTTGGAAATATATCACTTTGATATTACATTTTGAATGATCTACTCCTTCCTCTCCTTTTATTTAGAACCTATTTTGGATCAAACTTGTAACAAAATCTAAATTATTAATGTAGAAGTTATAAAAAGATGAGGAGAAAACACTCTGCCGTCTCCTGTCTGTAGCATCATTTGTATTTCTGGTCTTCTGGTGACAGACGTAGCCTCTCTGTCAGGGCCAAACGCCTCGTTTTGTCTCGGCTCGGCGAGTCCGTCTCCTGTTCAGGTCGACCCCGTTCTGTGTCACACTCGCTCTGATTGTTTGTGTTGCCTTCATGTCAATTTCCTGCCTGCATCCCTGCTGTGTGTGGGGGGAAAAAAAGGCAAAGTGGTGTTGAACTTATAAAAGATCAAACTCTAAACTGTGTGACATGATGTGTGAGCATGAAATAAAATGTATACTACATTAATGTTCCTAAGCAGCTTCTTATTTTATCTTCTTTGGTGCCAAGTGAAGTCTTGAGTGCGATGAAGTTTCTCTACTTGGTGGTTTTTGTCTGCTTGCATCTACAGCATATCCTCCTGCATTGCCTGTACCACCACGGCTAAAGTTAGCTTAGCTTATACAGAACCACCGTGGTCATGGTTTGAAACCGTTCCAATCGGTAATGATGAGAAAAAAAATCACATTCTTTTCCCTCATTCCTGGATGTGTGCTTTTCCTCCAGTAACAGCCGCTGACAATCCCCCTCTCCACCTGCCAAAAAAAAAAGCAAAAACTCGGTCAGAGTTGCATAAGGCCACGCTGAAACACATGTTCCAGGCCTGGATGAGGGGGTTTTTTCCACCAGAGTTTAGAGTTTGCTCAGGAGTCGGATCTCCTGAGCTCCAAGTGGTGGAGCACCTCAGGGATTGGAGCTGGCTTCCTTCGCCCGGAAAGAGGAAGAGTCTCACTGATAGGGAGGAAGAGGAAGTCGGTTGTCTCTTGATAGCACGAGCGTTTGGAAGATGTCACTCAGAAGGGGCTGAACTCGAGGCCTCCTCCTGTAGCTTTCTCTTTCTCGCACTCGGGTTATTTCCTGCCATTTTCTGTCGGCAGCCGTTGACCCCGAGTGTGGCACGAGTATCCAAAGTATGCGAGTGGGAACCGAAGTGTAGTGTTTTCTTTTGGGGCTTTTTTCTCTGGGAAACCACGTTCTGTCTCTGACCCACAGCTGATGTGAAAGACTGATTTTGCAGAAGTTTATTGTAACTAAATGTTCCCTGCTCGCTCTGATGGTCCCAGTCGACAGTGTTGTACACTTCACTCCCAGTCAGTGATGTCACAGCAGGTGTTTTCCCTCAGCTGTCAAAAGCAACGCACCTGCTATGACATCACCAATGTGGGTGTGGCTTAAGTTTCAGCCCCTGTAGAGAGCAGTGCAGCACATTTCTGCTTGATTATTGGCTGCATAACTATGTGAAAATAACAGGATTATGCAACACTTTGGTGAATCAAACCACAATCATGATTGCTTCATATTTATTTTTTAAAGATAAAGGAGCTGTAGAGGATCTTTGCATCTTTCTCATGTAGGAGAAGCACTTATGAGAAATCCACATGCACACATATCACACAGGTTAGGACGATTCAACACGTTTCAGAGTTCAAGGTGCGTTTGTTTTATCTGACTAGAAAGTTAACTAGGATTCTTTCTTTATTTGTTTATTTAGCAGGTAGTAACATTATGGACATTAGTATAAAAAGCAGAAGTCCCTAAGCAGGTAATAGAAACAGAAACATTACAAATGACACAGAATACACAGATACAAGTATCCAGTAGTAGAGAAAGTGATCACAGTTTTCGTCTGCCTTATGCCACTGTTTAGTGGGCCATTCATTGACTTTTAATTAAGAATCATTAAAACGCAGAAAAGCTGCAGTTTCCTGACTCATTAACTGTTGATTTGAAGTGAGGATACACTTAGAGAGTCGTGGAACTGCGATGCTCAAATTACTTGGTCTTGGTGTTCCACAAAATGTGCACATCATTTAGTTGTTTTGGCCTTAAATGTAAAATGGTTTCTTCTATGAAGATGTGTGCGTGGGCACAGGGTTGGAGATCTACGCCAGCATCGGTACAGTGCAGCTAAAACAGAAGAAGTAAATGGTGTCGAGCGGTATCGGTAACAGTGTATAGCATGCAGGCAGGTTAAACAGTGGACAGGTGTGCGTCATTCCTTAGCAGCAGGATGGAAAAGACTAATTAAAGTTTCCTTCGATGTTTAAATCGGAAATTTTTATGGTACATTCACTTGACATGGGAATTTCTGCCGGCACCAAAAGTCTCTTTTTAAATAAAGGCATCTAACTGTGAAGGAGTAACTGTTATTAGTATGATTTATGACCATACTTATCTGTAGTACAGCCTTCATTGATTAAGTAAAAAGCAAAAGAATTGAGCCTGACCTCTGACCTTTGCATTGTGGGTAATGTAGTCATTAGGTTTTTTAAACGGAAGAGGCACGAGTGGCTTAAAAAAGATGAAATCTGCTTCTGCCGCATCAATTTTTATCCTTTTTATTTAAAAAACTGTTCAGTCAGACAACGTTAGAGGAGTTACATTACTTTTCCCATTTTACCTGAATGTTGCACAAGACAGAACTCTGTGTGATTTAATTTAACCGAGGTTTGTTTTAGTGTCAGTAGAGTTGCTGCACCTGACTTCAGTGCTGAGTTTAGTGTGAAATTAACTTGCAGTGTTGACGCCAAACTAAACTGCAAACTTGGATTCAGCTGACGTGCACTGAACATCACACACTCATACAAGAGTTTTTGTGGTTTGGGAATATTTCACTCTGAAGTACTTATTTCCTTCCAAGTCCAAAATCAAATGGGAGGATGAGAAAGAGGCTTTAACTCCCTTCTTTTTCTCTTTCTGATTCCCCTCCTCCCATCCTCTCCCCTCCCTTGTTCCCACGGGTGGACACCAACCACATGACTCAATATCCCTCCCTGTTGGCCCCTCTGTAATTCCCCTTCTCTCCTTTTCTTACTTATTTTTCTTTCCTCCTCTTCATCCTCCATGACTTCCCAGCGTGCGTCTGATGAACAGTGACATACAGGAGGCAAACAATCCTAAAAACTGCTTTGGAAGCTGATGTATATTCAGTTTCTGACCCCAGAAACGATGCATTCAGCGATGGATGACTTTGCTTTTATTTTGGAGATGTTCTGTAATCCCACAGGTTTTTCATCACACATTCAGGCCATGGACTCGACATCTTTTCGGGGTCAAAGCGGTCACTTCTCCTCCACCCCTGCACCATCTCTCTTCCTACAGGCAGTGATTCAGAGCGCACTCCAACACACTGCAGGAGAAAATCTGATGTAGTTTTTAGTTAAATTCAATTATCAGAGCTGCAAAAATCCCCACAAGTGAATCTCATTTGCAGATCTTTAAAAACATTCAGTATTTCTGTAAATTTTGTTTCCTCTATCGGCTCTTTTCTCTGTTTGTGGATGAGATTTGATCAGGAATATATAGATTTGACCTTCCTGTGTTACTTTTTGCTTCTACCTATTGTCCAGCTGATAGATTGACCTTCCAGTACTGATCAGAAAACAAAATATTTAACTCACTTTTTGCAAATCCGTGCAAACCATAGTTGCTTGGAACATGTTTTGAGTGCTTGACTGCTTTGTTTTAGGATTCAGTCAGTGGAAATGTGACAATATGAAAATGGCGTAGCACTTGAATTAACACAGTTATCACTGATGAGGAAGTGTGTGTTCAGTATTTTGTTAATGCTGAAGATGCTGAAAAGCATACATCCGAACAGAAACAAAGCAAAGATGTCGCATCGGTCTAATGTCATCACATTCTTATGTGTTATGTTGGAGAAAGTTGTATGATACCGTGGTAATTCTCCGAAAAGTCAGTGAAATAGATCACTGTCTGTGTGTGAGTGTGTGTATAAGTGGTGTGTTGTTATGGTCAGTGAGAAACCATAGTAGATGTTCTACATTTAATGTTTCTTTTGGAGCTCCAGGCGTTTTCACTGCCTTTTGTTTTTATAGTGAAAGAGTGTGTGTGTGTGTGTGTGTGTGTGTGTGTGTGTGTGTGTGTGTGTGTGTGTGTGTGTGTGTGTGTGTGTGTGTGTGTGTGTGTGTGTGTGTGTGTGTGTGTGTGTGTGTGTGTGTGTGTGTGTGTGTGTGTGTGTGTGTGTGTGTGTGTGTGAAGCCTCTTTTCTTGTGTGTATTTTGCACATGCTCAGTTTTCTGAGTGAGTGAGTATGATTAGTTAGAAGTTCGGATTAGGTGGAGGTGGAGCTCTGACCCCCTCAGTGGTTTCTGTGGTCAACGTGGCCGTTAATTACCGACAGGGGGGAGGGGGAGAGAGAGAGGGGGAGAGAGAGACATAAAGTGTGTGTGTGTGTGTGTACAATTGGAAAAAATAAAAGTGAGTTGTAGATTCAGGTAAAAGAGTCGGACCCGCTAACAACTTCCTGTCTTGGCAGAGAGCCCAGGACTTTCCCTTTCCTTTCCTTTCCACGCACACACGCAACAAAAGGGGCAAAACTTTCTTTTCTTTGTTCATTTTAATCCACTTCTCCTCCCTCCGACTGCAGATTTTGGTTGGACGGGTTACCATGGCAACCACCCGTGTAGCAAGTGTTCTGTTGTAAGCCAACGTGTGTGTGTGTGTGTGTGTGTGTGTGTGTGTGTGTGTGTGTGTGTGTGTGTGTGTGTTGTCTTTCTGTCTGTCCTGCTCTCCGGCTGTGAACTTGTAGTTTTTCTTTTTCTAATAACTGAACCGATTGGTCAAACTGTGTGACGTCATCAGCGGCGGCTGTGAAACAAGTCGAGACACACACACACACACACACACACATACATACATACATTTACAATGCACACACACACTTTGCTGAGCTTGTAGTCTTAAGGTCTTCCCTGAGGGAACATTGTCTGGGAATATGTGAGAGTGTACAGGGTAAGTAGGAATGGGACACACACACACACACACACACACACAGGGAACTGCACTATCCTGTGAGTCAGATTGGGAATTATGGAGACATGAGCACAAATATGGAAGGAAAGTAGTTAAAAAAAAAAGATGGGAAAATTAAAAATTGGAGTAAAACTGTGGAAGAAGAGATGAAAAGGAGCAATGACTTAGAGAAGTAGCAAAGAGAGGAAGGAGGAGGACTGACAGAAGAAGAGAGAGATAAGAAAAGAGGAGGGAATTGGGAGGAAGGATGGGAAGATCAAAAGGAGGAGAGACTGACAACTGCATAACAGACAGTTATGTAATTCGCCAGACTGAATTTTCCTTCGTTTTATCTTCCAGTCTGTCACTTCTTATGTGAACCTGCACGAAACAGTGATGGTCAGAAGTCTCTGAAAATCTGTCCTGTTTGATTTGAGTGTGCAGTTCACCTGAAATATTACAAGGATTACATTAATTTGTGATCATCTTGATCTAAATTGAGACAGCATTGATCTTGATCACTCTAATAAGCACTTGTAGGAGATATCGGAGTTATTTTTATCATTCGTTTCCATGGAAAGTACATGAATCCTTTATTTTAAAGTAGCTATAATTGATGTTTTCTAACAACAATGTATTCACACATTGTGTGAAAGGGCTCACTTGAAATGATGAATGTAGCTTTTAGCTTATTGTTTGCCTGTCTGGCCCAAATCTCCTCTGTTCTGGCTCGGTCTCAGTGCTTTAATAGCGTTGTTTTTGGCCGAAGCAGGCGGCTGCTTCCAGCTACAAAAGTTCTCTAAAAACCCACTGCACACTACCGGCTCAGCATCAAACAGCAGACAGACGCAGTCAGATACGAGCTTGTGAATATTTAGCAGGCTTAAAGTCAGATATTTCCCTCAGGAGCTGGTGGAGACCAAAAACGGAGCTAAAAGGATTGCTAAAATACCTTTTTATAAGGTGATGATAATATGTTAATGTTGTTTTTGAAGCTTGTCCTGCTGCCCCGAATGGCCAGATAATCAATTATTCCTCCTTTAACTTATGGAAAAGTATATAAAGAAGAGTAACTTAACGCTAGGTTTCAAATCTGTTGTGTCTCCCCGGAGCTCCAATGTTGTTTATTTTGCCTATTTTTTTGTGATACTTAGGATTAGAAAGAAAGCTAAAGATTTTCTGCAGCAAAGAAAGATTGATGGATTGTCACAAAGATCCCGAAATCCTCCAATTTCTCCACACTGTGAAAAATAACAAATACCGCAGGAGTCCAGGAGATTGGGTAACAGCAGTGATATAATGCAGGAAGAGGCCCAGTGTGTGTGTGTGTGTAATAAAATACAGTACATGTGCAGAACAGCACTCTCTCCTCTGGGTCCAGCAAGTTTCCTACAAGTGTTTTATGTGTGTGTGTGTGTGTGTGTAGATTTTCCAGTTCATCCTCTATCATGCTCACAAGATGTCTTTTTTTTTTTTCTTAGTGTGTGTTTCTCACTTTCTTGTTCTGTGCTGCACACACACGTTGTCCATCTGTCCCTCTCTGTGCTGCTGACATGAGGACATTTTTTTATATTATCTCCTAGAGAGCAGATTCCTATCATAGAGGAAAAAGAAGAAGAGGAGGAGGAGGAGGGGGAGAGGAAAAGGGATCTGAGCTGAGGATCCAGGCAGTGTAATGGTTTGTGTGTTGTAGAGAGATGGAGGCACATTGAGCAGATGTAGAGTCTGTGATGGCGGCAGTATGTAAACACTACACACACGAGGAAAGATAAAGTGATAGTGTGTGTGTGTGTGTTGGGGGGGTTCTTGAGTAGTTGACCTTAATGAACTCTGTCTCGCACACAAACACACAACTAAATCTGTTTTCATTGGATGAGATCACAAGTGGATGTCCATGCAACATTTAATAGGAACTCAGTTACCCATGATTCTTTGCTCTCTCTCTTGCTGACTAATACAAAAAGCCTGAAGATAACGTGAAGAAAAAGCAGTTAGAAGTGATCCTGTCAGTCATTACTTTCCCTCTGCCATAATGCGATACATGATGCCTCACCCTGTTTCCATGTGTTCCTCGTTATTGACGACAGATGAAGTTTAGTCTTAATCTCAACCAATGACGCTCATAACCGACTATTTCCTCCTGACATCCACAGTGTTGCATCTTGTTTTGGTTTCCCTGCATTTAACTCTGCAGGGTGACAAGTGTTGGAAACTGTTTTGCTTCAGATTTGAGCCATTTGTTTGTTACAGAAGCTTCAGCCGATATTTTTATGCTAGCAAACGATCAAATGACGTAAAAGGCATCATTCCTACATGTTTTGTTTATTAACAAAAAAAGCTTTGATGAACTCTGTCCTGCACTTGGACAGAATCAGATGATTACCGAAGAAAGTGGATTTAGCATTTAGCAGCTAAAGAGCCAGATATTTCCCTAGGTAGTTGGTGGAGACCAAATTGGAGGTAAAAGAAGAGTGAATAGTGGAATTTTGGCCGTCGGCTGCACCACAAATGAGTGATAATGGTGCATTATGTGTCGTGTGTGTTTATACATGGCTGTAGCATGTCAAACGTGTTAGAAGTTGAGGTCATTGTGTCGTTCTTCGTCCAAATTGCCAAAAAAAAAAGAAAAATACAAACTCCAAATAAACAAAAACTGACACAAAAACCCTGAGTAATGCTGCTTTAATCAGGTTAATGCCAGGATGTGAGCAAAAATGCTCAGTATGTAAGATTTTTGTTTAATATTCCTTAAAAGAATTATGGGTAAGAGTACAAAAATGTATTTATTTTAATGTGAAAGTATCCCAAATGTGTTGTACACCGATGAATGTGACTTTGTTTTGTAATTTGTCCCGGGCACGAGCGAGTTAACAGACGGCATCGTGTGTGCGTGTGTTCGCAGTGCGAGCTGGTTTTGTCAATGTGTTCCTGTGCAGAGTGTTTCTCTCAGGGCTGTAATGGACAAAAGGCTGGCTGTCAACACCAACACACTTAACGTCGGCCAAGGCATGCCGTAATGGTGGACGCAATCACTTCCAGATGACGGGCCGGGAGGAGTGTGTGTGTGTGTGTGTGTGTGTGTGTGTAGGGGGATGATGTTGGGCTTGAATTAGAGAGAGGAAGAGGGGGATATCACTTCATTGTGGAGGGAGTTACCTGGTTTACACGAAGGAAAGACGAGGGAGAGATTGTAGTAAATGTGTGTGTGTGAGTGCTTGTTTTCACCAAGTGTGTCACCATTAACAGCAGGGCAGGGGAAGACACAAACAAGCCAAGGAGACAAGGAGACAATGCTGTTGAAAGAAAACAGGAGAACGACTATTTTAACCCTCGGTGAGCAGCTGCAGTCCAGATCTATGACGGGCTGCATGCAATATAGACGTAGACTTAAGGTTTGCCTAGAAAAGAACAGTAACACAACTAATCAGTGCCTCATAACCAAGAAATAATTAGGTTCTCCCCAAATCAATCTTTTCTGACTTCATAGGGGTCAAAGGTCAACTGCTGCTAATGTCAATCATTGCTAATATTATAGTAAATATTGCAATCAATAATAACAAAGGCAACTATTCATTGAACTCTTTCTGCCAGTTAGGGAGAATGTGTTTGTCCTTTACAAAAAAAAAAAAAAATCCCACTTGTTAATGATGTTTTCCAATGTGACGTCTTAAAGGGATAGTTCTAATTTTTTGAAGTATGGTTGTGTGACGTGTTTATCCAATATTTTCAGTAAAATATTTGAAAACCGCACATGCCCACATATACATTTATTTAAATTTGATTTAGTCATTTAGTCTAATAAACACGCGAACAATAACCTTGTTTATTTGATATTTAAGTCAAGAATCCCAAAGTCCAGCTCTGGACCTCTGCACGCATTTGAGCTCAACAGCGACATCCTCTGACTGAGCTCGGTTCTTTAAAGAAATAATGGCGTTAGAATGAACAAGGAAGTGAGCGGGGTTTGGGTTTTGTTGGATCGGAGGAAAGCTCAGAGGAGACGAGGCCTGGCCGTATCTGTTGGCAGGGAGCTTCAGTAGAGGAAGGATTCAGCAACAGGACACACAGTTCTGACACTGAACACATGGACGTGGACACCCTGATGAGTGTGTGTGTGTGTGTGTGTGTGTGTGTGTGTGTGTCCAGGCCTCCTGCTACCATCCCACTACCTGGCAGCGACGAGGCTCTGCGGTTTGGACGTGGTGTGAATAAACAGTGTGTGTGTTTGTAAACAACTCGTATTAACACCCTCTTCTGTTTTTTCGTGTGTGTGTTTGGTGTCATTGGTGAGTCACGCTTCGCCCGATAAATCGCCGCTTTGCTTCATTATGCGCTCGGATTTCATGTCCACGTCAGCCAGATTCTGCATTCAGTCAGCAGTTATCTTAATGTTTCTCATTACAGTTGTGGGAATGTGATGATTTAGGAGCTGTGTGTCAACTTACAACCACCTTAAAGTCACTTCAACCTAATTCTGGTTGCTATTGCGATGTACTGCAGTTAGAAGCATAATCTTCTTTATATGATAAGCTGTTGTTTGTGGCTAATGTCGGTTTATTTCCTTAGCGCCTGCAGCCACACCCATCAGTGATGTCACGGTGTACCGACACTCCCTGCAGTACACGGCTACGTCACTGTGGCACTGTGAGAAGTAAAATTGATGGAGGTCAGAGGTTGTCGAATCCCTTTTTTTTTATAGATCGTGTCAACATTAAGAGGCTGAAACTCCTCATTCTCATGGATAGTTTCGGTTAGACTTTGGATGTTATGGCGGCCAGTTGGTTTGGTTTTATTGTCCCAGTGTTGCTGTGTTTTCTTTCACCACAGTAACCACAGTCTCTTTTCTGCATCAGCCTGTGTAGAAGTGGTTGCCTTCGCCCAGGGACCTCAGATGAAAATGAGCTTTCAGACATATCTGGTGCAATAACATGTATCGTGCATGTTAAAGTATCAATAAGATAAGGCCTGGAAGATGACGTCTCTCAATTGTTTCTCCAAGAAATTTGGCGTGTGGGTAGTGATGAAGAGATGTGATCTTTTTTTTTTTTTTGGTACAATCCAAAGTTTTGACACATATTCTGCACAATCAAACACAAAATAATAAACCAAAGTAATTATTATAGATGGTAAATAAAACAACATTTGTTTGCCAGAGAGTCTTCGCTCCTCACATGTTGCACAAACATCTGCTTTCTCTGCTCCACGGGCCTCCTCTGTCAGCACAAAAAATGGGGTTTCCATGGTTACGGGGACTCACACATCCTCCTGCATCCATGCATCATTTTCCGACGCTTCTTTTAAAACCGCCGTTGAATATTTTAGTAGCAGGCTAATTGTATTTTATAAGCTGACGCTGGTATTATTGGTGGTTTCCTGTGCGGCGTGTTAGTCCAAACTTGTGTGTTTCTGCGTGTGTGTGTGTGTGTGTGTTGCTGCCTGTCCTCTGTGTGCCCTCTGAGTTCATTAGTGCCCTGTGTGAAGCAGGCACTCTGCCCTGTCACACACTCACACATCTTATTTACTTGTTTCATTACACTGCAGACGCTCCCGCCCGAGTGTCGACAACTCTGCACTCCAACGCCGCTGATTTTATGGTCTCACTTGAATCCTATCTAAAATTGCTACATTAGTTTTCAGGTTATGGTGCATTTGAACCTTTTAACCCTTTGTGTTATGTTATAATGCAGCTAGTTAAGCAGACACAGAACTGACAAATGTCCACCATGCATTTCATTTTTTGCACGCTCATTTGCGGACTAATATCTCTGCCAGGTGTAAGCCTGCTTGTGTGTGTGTGTGTGTGATATATTTAATAATATAATATATTTTGTGCACATTTACATCTGTAGGCTGAAAGATCTCTCATGGTTTTGGTGATTCATAAGATTGAAAAACTTATTGTATTGACTGTTTTACACCATCACTGACAGAAAGGAGCAAAAGGCAACACTAATTCTCATTTTTTTGGGTACAGGCCACATCAAAAACGGACAGCCATAGAAAAGTTTGGTCTTGTTTTGATACAACACCAATAAATCCCTGTTTTTATCTTAGCCATCATCTTAACAGTGAGTGAGCCGGCGTTACCAGAAGTCTGCCCCCCCCCCCCCCCCCATCAGTGCACTACGAGTGCTTCCTGTAGCTGTACTGTCAGCAGTTGGGCTTAGCTGCAACCGATATCGCCCGGCCGAGATTGGCACTCTACCGTGAACATACCTGCAGCATTATAATTGAATTTGAGCAGAATCTTTGGTGCTGCTACCCTCTAAAGGAGACAAATGAAAACAGGTCATATAAATCACTTCATTTCACACAACAGCAAGTGCGGTGGGCCGAAATAGAACCAGGATGTTGGTCTGTAAAGTGTGACAGCTGGATGAAGCCCACAGTTTGGCCAGTAATTTTACCGATCACCTTTGTTTTTTAAAACCTCAAGTTTTTACTATAACTGACAGAAAGGACGAGCAAAACTATGAATGTGATATTTTTGAACTAATCTTAAAAAAAAAAACCTGCACTTTAAATGTACAATCTTGACTTTAAATGACAGCAAAGCAACAGCAGATTTGACTTCAACATTTTATCCAGGCAGGACACACACACACACACACACACACACACACACACACACACACACAGAGGGCTACTTGCTAAGTAAGATGACAGAATATGACAAATGCTATCGGTAGCAGCAAGAATAAATAGAAATGCTGAATTTACAGTGTACAACATAGAAATCAATATTTTTTCTGTAAGAGGCGTCAGCAGTGCATGTAAAAGTGTGTGTGTGTGTGTGTGTGTGTGTGTGTGTGTGTGTGTGGTGTGTGTTTAGCATCTGTTGCTTTGTGTGTTGTTGTTTGTGAGTGTGTTTATCTCTGCTGGTGTGTGTGTTTGTGTTTTTGTGTGTGGGCAGGGCTGACGCAGCAGAACTAACTGCAGCATGGCGAGGGAGAAAGGCGAGGCACACACACACACACACACACACACACACACACATATTTGCACACTCATTTACACACATATTAATACTCATACAAAGCAAAATCTGCACAAATCACATAAGTGACTTTTGAAATTACATCCTGCAGGTATGTGGAAAGATGACACACACACACACTACAAACTCCACACGCACACACACACACACACACACACACACACACGGTGTTTCGGCTATCATGTGAACTGTCACTGTTGCAAGTTCTTTTGCTGGAAAGAGACCACGTGAGAGAGAGCGGGGCAGTGAGGGAGAGAGAGAAAGTGTAATAATCAAAGGGGTGAGGATGGAAAGGGAAGGGGGGGAGCATAGAGAGAGAGAGAGAGAGAGAGAGAGAGACATCAGGAGCAAGGAGGAGGAGGACAGGGGAGTGAAGCCAGAGGACGAATACTGCAAGTGGACTGATAGACGATAGAAAAGAGTGGAGTGTATAACCAAAGTAACAGAGTGGGAGAGATAGATAGATAGATAGATAGATAGATAGATAGAGGGGACACAAGGATGCGTTGGAAAAGGAGGCGATCCCCAGCGCAGGGGAGGACGGGCGATGATGAGGATGAGGAGAAGAGCTCAGACACCTCCTTCAGGGTGCATTTCTTTAAAGGTAGAGTGTGTGTGTGTGTGTGTGTGTGTGTGTGTGTGTGTGTTGATTTGCCGCATTTGTCTCATCACATAAGTGTGTTGTCAAGTGACCAGTAAGTGTATCAATCCTGTGTGTGTGTGTGTGTTTTTGCAGATTAATTCACAGTCGTAACGAGCTGACAGTGATTTCGTACTTTCCATCAGTGACTTGTCGTCGTGGCTTCATCCTTTACTATGAGGACTGTAAACAAATGTCGGCTTGTCGAAGATGTTACGAAGCTTCTGTCTGCGATGTGTCTGTATTAAACCTCTTGAGTTTAAAAAAACAGGAACCGACTGCTCGACTGTATTTAAACTAGTATTATTTAAAACTAATCAATATTTATTTTAATTAACAAACAGTGGAGGAATGTAACTAAGTACATTTACTCAAGTACTGTACTTTAGTACTTCCATTTAATGCTACTTCATATTTAATATTGTACTTTTTATTACATTTATCTGACGCTTACAGTTACTTTCCACTTAAAGATTTTAAGTTTATACAATACAAATGACAACAACAACAATAATGCTAATAATAATAATGATAATAATAATTAACACAATGCATTGTTTAAGATTAAAGATTAGATTAGTGTCACTCAATCTTATAACCCCATAGAAAATAGCTGTGTCTAGTTACGGCCCTTTGTCACATGTTTCTTCTCTAAACTTTGTGGAGAGGATGGAAAGATGTTTGTGCCTTAAACCTGCCTTCTTCTTTCTGATGGCCAGCACTGGGATCACTTGATTTAGTAGCTCAGTAAACATTTTCCTAATGAGTTTATGGTCTCAAGTCTTCTACATCACAGCATGAGGAAAATAGACAATAGAGCAGGCTACGCTTTTTCCTCTCTCTAATCAAAGAGTTTGGTCTGGACCTGCTCTTGAGATAACGCTGTTGTGAATTGGCGCTATATAAATAAAGATTGATTGAGGCTACCTCGTGACTAACTAACTTCAGGCTCCAAAAAAACCAAGATGGCGTCAGCCGTGAAGCTGAACTTAAGGCTTCAAACTTCTTATTAGGGGTCTGTTTACCACGTGAAACAAAAAGTCAACACTGGAATATTTTGAGTGACATAACTATGTCATGTATGCAGCGTAAATATATCGAAGTTGGTGACACTGACGCGGTGGACTGGCAGATCTGGCGGATCTGGTGGGTTGAAACGAAGTCTCCTGTTAGCTGGTAGCTTGCTAGCTAGTTTTAGCTTCTTAAAAACATCACTATCACAGGTTTTCCCATAACTGCTAGAAGTGGAAGTTACAAATCACTTGGCTTATTGGAATCATTCTGCTCAGTTTTATTCAAAGATTAGTTGTTCCTGCCTGTGTTGATGTTTACAGTTTGTTCATTTTATTTCAAGCGAAGGGATAAAAGGCATCACCTTTCAAAGACACTCTGGTTCAAAGGTTTAATACCATACTGGGCCTATATGAGCGCTCTTTATGAAGTGGAGTCAGTGAATCTCTATTTACACTAAGTTGGTATCTGTTGACTGTGATGTTTTCTGGGGACATTAAGTCCTGTTCTGCTGTGTGAAATAGAAATACAACAAGCTGGTGTTTGTTAATGCCAGCGCGCCTGGAGCCGAAGGAGGGTCTGCTGTGCAGCCCTACTCACATGGCTGAGACGGGGCTCCACAGACCGCTGGGAGTCCGTTTATAATGTGCCTTGAAATGTTTGTTGTCTTGGAGGAAATATCCTGGAAGCTTCTAAAGAGAAAGAACATAAGAAAGGAGATGAGCCCGACTCATCAGCTCTCCATCTGTCTCCGTGTTGGATCTGTGTGTCTTGAGTGGAACAGTCTCACAGGCTGACATTTAAATGTGCCCGAAAGTTTTAAATGAGCTCGTTTGTCCGTGTCTTGTGAAAACGCTGTTGTTGCAGAGCCTGAATGAGGCGGGAGACGACACGTTCTCACAGCATTTTTGTACCATTTGAAATGTTGGGAGTCGGGTCAGCTGTAGGTGTCTGGAGCAAATCCTCCTCAAATTATCCACAGACATCTCTTTGATATACATCTGAACCGCCTTATATATATTAGTTCCACAGCTGCTGGCATGGATACTAATGCTGGTTATAGTTCTGTAAAGCATAATAAACTTTGCAGTTCTGCTTCTGCTCTGCATATTTGAAAAGCCTCATTTATGCCTCTAAAGTCCAATAAACGTAAGTGAGTCCATACGGAAAATGATTATGGTTTTTCAGTGTACAGCTCCTTTGTTCACTTAGTATGTCTGAACCATCAGCGAGCTCCCAAAATATGGAGTGTTTATTTGTTTTCCATCGTTGGGAGCAATGTCATTGCAGCTTTAGTTTGAAGGCCACAGTGGGCTCTAAATCCTGACGCACTAATCCCTAGGAACTGAAAACTAACTTTGACTTTATTTGTTCAGTTTTTATACCTTTTTAACTGAGCAAACAAGTTCAAAGTTAGAGACCTTTTTAATTCTTCTGTCCTTGCTTTTTAGGAAGTTGTTCTGCAATGTTGTTTCTGAGTTGAACTGACGTGCAGAACATTCGCTCGTCCAAATCGAGCTAACTTTTGCTTCGTTTGCCTCAGCGACAGTGGTGGACAATTAAAAGTGGTGCATGGTGAAGCAGAATTTATAATCAGATTCGCTGCGGCTCTTGCGGTGTTGCTGCGTGTGATTGCAAGTGTGCATGTGTGCGTGTGTGTTGTCTTGTCACCAATCTCGTTTTTAATGGAGGATGCTCATGCTAACCAGCTTGTGTGAGTAAAACCAGTGTTTTTACACCAAAATCTCATCACAATTAAATGTACAAGAAGGATATCAGGTTAGAAAATATATATTTGCTCACATATTCTTACTCAAATTAATATGTAATGTAAAAGATTTTCTGATTTTGACTGTTGCGGCACGCATTGCACCTCCTGCAAACTATTTGCTGTGTCATTTCTGATGTGAACCCTCATCAAGCTGGATACAGCAAGTCCCACTGTCGTGTTCAAACACACACACACACACACACACACACACACACACACACACACACTCTGCCTGGGGGGTCTGGAGCTGGAGGCAGTGGAGTAGAAGGAAACAGACCTGACATTTAGACTTTTGGCTGGGTATTGTGGTAACAGAGAGTCACATTTTGCTTCTCTGATAGGGCCAAACACCGAAATAGAAGCTACTGAAAGTCAGTTTTGAGGAGAAGTTATTTGCACCTGTGCATTTAAGAGCATAAGACTTCCATAAGCATATGTTTCTTTCCCTTTCATTAACTTCCCTCCTGACGTGGCATCAGTGAGGCGGCTGCTGTAGAAAGTGGCTGCACCTCCTGGGACTCACTGATACACTCTCACTTGTACACAAACCTCCAACTAGCGCTGATCTGGATGTGATTCATCCACTAAGTTGGTTCTGACAGAAACATAAAAGTTTATTCAGCCATAAAAACATAAAGCTTGCAGCAGATGGAGAAAGAGAGAGAGAGAGATATATCACGGGATTTAAGACAAAGAAAACATGCATGAGAAGAGTCTTGTTAGGGTGCAGATAAGGTTTGAGGAACAATTTCATTGCATTGATCTTATAATATTGTCCATCTTCCAAAAATGGTCATTTAATGAGTCTTATACTGTTTTTTCTTTTTTTTCAAGACATAATAAACTTGGAAACATCACTTTGGGCTTGTTGTTTTCTGGGATCCTGTATATGAACAAAAGAAAACAGAACAGCCTGATATCCACCTCCTGAGTAAATAAATAAAACTTTAGGTCACTATGTACAGACAGATTTTGCACTTTGAAGTTGCGGATGACTTGATACTATTTTCCTTTGTGCTGCGTTCATATGCTGCGGTGATTGATGCCCAGTGATGTGGCTAATATTAGCTATGTCTTGCATATACTTCGCAATAAATAAATAAAAAAAACAACTCTTAGGCCACAGACGACTTTACAGACGATAGTAAAAGTACAAGTTACAAGTAAAATTCCTGCTTTAAAATCTTACTAAGTAATAGTAATAGCATCAAATATACTATAAGACAGAAAGTGATTTGTGATATGTCAGAATAATATGTATTATATTGTTGGATTATAACTTGTGATGCATTACTGTTATGTTTATTATCTGCAGCTGGTAAATTTCAACTACTCTGTATACTGAATTGGATCTGATGATCTATCATGATTTATTACTTTAACTTACTTTAAGGTCCCATATTCTGCTCATCCTAAAGCTCATACATGTAGTTGAAGGTCCGACTAGAACAGGCTTCCATGGTTTAATGTTTAAAAAACACATCATTTTGGCTGCTGCAGCAGGTTTCAGCCTCTGTCTGAACTCAGTCTGCTGCTTCTCCTTCAACATATATGGCAGGTTCAGGAGGAGGAGCTCACATGTTGAACATATCACACACATTTAGTGGAAGATGGAGCAGGAGAAGACATGAAAAGATGGTCTTTTCTCATAGTTTAATGGTCTCTCTGCAAACCACATTAAAAAGTGAGTAAAAAAGTAGCATTAAATGGAAATATTAAGGTACCTCAGTGCTTGAGTAAATGTGCTCAGACTGTACTACAGAGAGCACATATACTGGATAAGTGAACGCACCGTCTGGGTCTGAAAAGAGAAACCAATGCATTAAAGCCTCAAACCTGCATTCTTTCTACCGGCCAGCAGAGTGTGACTCCACTGGCTCCATTAAGAGGTCAGATTGTATGGAAGTCTATGAGAAAATTAGCTTCTTCTCTCTTGATTTATTACCTCATTAAACATTTTCCTAATGAGTTTATGGCCTCGGTCACTAGTTTCAAGTCTTCTTCAACACATTTAGTAAATTATGGTTCCATTTAGAGTAAAATAGACAGTAAGGCACAGCATGGATCACCTTGTGACCAGCCAATCAGAGATGGGGCATGCCTAAACCTAACCAATCAGAGGGGATAAACGTCACTACTGACCCCCAAAAAAAAGATGGTGACGACTAAAATACCAAATTCGTGGTTACGTCCACTTCAGTATTGGCAACTATTTACACCCAGCTTTCAAACAGCGAACTGTTTGATTCTGAAATGAGAGATTTCAGGCTGAACGCCACTTTAAACGGCTTGCTAAAGGGCACCTCGATGACCATTTAGTTTGATAGAAACAGCATATTTCCCCATTCACATATCCCATTAGTGTTTTCCCAGCTGGAGTGAGACTCAAACCGGCAACCTCACAGTGCTGCGTGTCCCGCCTGCAGGCAGCTGCTGCCCCAGATAGCAACAGTCTTGTCTTCAGTCTGGTGCTCAGCGGAGGGAGAAACACACTTTGCGTTAATAAATGTGTTTCCCTCAGCTGGGTTTCACTCGATTCAGCAGATTTAGTAAATTTCACAGCGTCGTCCACCGGCCTCCTGTTCACCCCAGGCTGCTGTATATACTTGAATGTATTTCTCTCATTTACTCTGAGGATTTCTATTAAAACGTTCATTGTTTTATTCTGTTCAGAGGTCTTTTGTAGTTCTGTTGTCTCCATTTTCATTACAGTCTGGAGAGAATAACATCTGTAGATGTGGACGTTTATTGAGCAGTTTTGACTTAAAACACTCTTTTTCTTGATAGGACAACATAAATCTTTGTTTTAGTAAATAAACTGAAGGAATAAATGGTTTGATTTCCTGGCTAAATAATCTCTTTATTGTAATACTCGAAATAATCCAAGGAATACGGATGCATTGTCAGATATCAGTATTGTCTCTCAATGAAAAAACAATATTGAAGTGTTCATGAACAATTGACATTTTGGAGATAAATACATAGATTTTAGAGGTCAGTTGAAAATCATATTATCATATTATCATATATTGTTTCATATATTGCATCATAAATCTTATCTTATCTTAATGAATTGTGACTTGTGTCGTATCACAACAGGTCGTGTTGTATCACATGTTATCGGATCTTATTGTTTTGTAATGAATCATATCGATTGGCTAGATTTAGATTACCTTCTTTTTACAGATATTTATTTGATCGTTTTTTAACTCATATAGAAGAAATGACACTTCCTGGAGAACATCCCATGGCGTCCTTATCTCGTGGTTGTTTACGTCGACCTGTCTGGGAGAGGAAGTGTGTCAAAATTAATTTGAGTGTTTGCGTCAGAGCAGATTATTGTTCGGTGAGCTTGTTTATGTGCGTCTGGTTTTACAGTTTCAGATCTCTTCGCCCCCCCAGCGCTTCTTTTTCATTTCAGCTGTCAGAGTTGTCTTCCTCGTCAGCTGTCACTGTGCTCGTCCTCCTCTGTTACAGCTCTCTGTGTTTTTTTTTTTTTTATTCTCTTCGGCTGCTTCTTGTGTTACTCGTCTTCCCTGCCGCCCCGTCTCATTCTGCAGATTGTCGAGCGATGACAGGAACCGGTTTGTGATCGACGGAAGGAGAGAGGACAGAGGGCAAACGGAGAATAGATGAAAGACAGAAAGACAGAAAGAGTTAACAGTGAATTAGTAGAAAAACAAAGAGAAAATGGGAGGGATGCTTGAGGGGAAAATAAGAGGGATTGAAACCAGAGAAGAAAGACGGATGTGTGAATTGTGAGAAATAAACAACACGAAATATGTTTCATCTGGAAAATTAGGAAATTTGCAGATTTGTCTGACGTTTTGGGTGTCTGATTTCATCCTGAGAGTAAGATGAGAAGATTGTAATGACTGTAATGTCTGCACATTCAGTTTGGAGCTAGAGCCAGGAGGTGATTAGCTTAGCTTAGCTTAGCTTAGCTTAAGGACTGGAAGCAGGGGAAAATGACTAACTTGGCTGTTTCTAGTCATGACTCCTTAAGGACTGAATAAAAAAGGATACAACATGCTAATTAGTGAGGTTTAGATGTGCTTTTTTCCTGCTTTGGACATAGCCAGGCTAGTTGTTTCCCTCTGCTTCCAGTCATCACGCTAAGCTAAGCTAAGCTAAGCTAATAGCCTGCTGGCTCTAGCTCCATACTTTACACACAGACATGAAAGTGGTATCAATGTTCCTGTCTAACTCTTCACATGAAAGTGACCGCCTGTTTCCCAAAGTATTATAATGTAATATAACTTTCTCTTTAATGTTAATAGTTAAATGTACACTAACTATAACGCACTTATAAATCTGAGGGATCAGGGCTGAAGTCATGAAAATTAGAGAAGGAGCACAAAAGAGGGCATAGAGGATAAGCCAATGTCATTAAGAGGAGAGAGGGATGTGTGGAAGGATGAGGGAAGGAGAGAGGAAGGGAGGCCGGAGAGGTGAAAAGGGGGACAGGAAAAAAAAAAAAAAGTCAAAGAATAAACAGCGAAAAGTGCAGAGAGGAAGACACGCGGCCATAGAAAGTTATGTAAGAAAGAAAGACGAGAGGATAGAGATGAAAAAGGAAGCCGAGAAGAGAAAGAGAGATGAACTGGTGAGTGGGTGGATGAAAATGAAAGAGTGTTACTGTAGTACGATGCCCTCTGTGAAGGAATGCATCATTCATCAGCCTCTCTATTAGCTGTGTGTGTGTGTGTGTGTGTGTGTGTGTGTCCATATTAGGTAACTGCTTCAGACCACCAGTATAGATTTCAAGTGGGCGTTCCACTGAAAAATGTGTGTGCCATGTGGTTACTGTTTATGTGTGTGTGCGTGTGTGTGTGTGTGCAAACCAGATTACAACACATTCGCTTCCTGTTTTTAAAAGTCCAAACAGACTTTTTTTAAAGTGAGCGTGTGTGTGTGTGTGTAAAGTGTCTAATGTGTGTATTGTTTGCGGCTGTAAAATTCATACTCGTGGCTAACAAGACAGGTTTTGGGGAATGCAGCCCATCTGGAAATTACCTCCTCTCTTTGGGTGTGTGTGTGTGTGTGTGTGTGTGTGTGTGTGTGACTAACGCTGCCATTCTGTGTGACAATGACAGACTTGTCTGTTGTTTATGTGCAGCCTGACTGTGCAGATTTCTTTTCAGCAAGTTTAGCACAAATTCTACTCACAGTCAAGGTCACTCAAGGTTTAATATACAAAAAAAAAAAAAAAAAGGGCAAAAACCTTTTGTTTATTGACGTTTTATTAATATCAAAACATCAGTGTTAGGTGTTTTGGCCAGCAGGGTGCAGTGCTACAAGCTGTAAACATTTATTTTTTATTAGTAATGGGGACAGAGCATGTTAATGAACATCAGTATAAAACATGAGATGTAAACATGCCGCTATTTTACACCTGTAGTCCAAAGGCAGGTAACAGAACCATGAGTCATGAGTGCCGGTCACCTGTTGAAGCTGCTAAATGTCCCGCTAGCACCGAGGAAACATTGGAGGCTCCAATGCTCCAATATCTAACTCACTCTATGTGTTATCAGTATCATGAATATCTCTATTTTCTAGTTTTATATTCTATATTTATGTGTTTTAATTATGCACCAATATACCAAACCAAATTTGGCCAAGAACCAAGATGGCAGCCTCGATGCTGCGTCCTCTTGTGCTTTACTTTGCTCAGCTTTGTTGCATGACAGCAGTGGAAAAACCAAAGTCAGATTCCTTGTACGTGTTTCTTGGCCTATAAAGCCGATTCTGATCCTGATTTCTTCAAATGTGAAAACCTGCTTGTCTACAAACCCGATTCTGATTCGCCAGCTATTGCTCGCTGTGTCTGTTTGCTGTTTAACGCTGAGCAGAGAGCCTGAGAAGCAGATAGAGCGGTGAGAGTGAACCAGAACAGGAAAGTAGCTGAACAGTGAGCTGAACTTCAGCTGCACGCGTGTCGAACCCTCTGCTCCTCATCAGCCCCTGTCTGATGGCCTCTGTTCCCTGACAGCATATGAAAACTGTTGTTTATTCTGCTTATTAGGAGCAACAGACACACTCAGTTGGTTTATTATGCAGCTAAATCCACTGCAGTCTAATGCAAGAGTCCTGTTCTGATGTTCAGTTAGTGCTCCTGTTGTTTTGTCCATCCAGTTCAAGTCAGTGTTCATTTATTCACTCCATATTTTATCCTCCTTCCTCCTTGTTTCCTACTTTGACTTTCTATTTCTTGCTAATGCTGCTCGTCTTTCCCTCCATCTTCTCCTTCTCTTCCTTCCCTTTCTCCTTTATTGCTTCCTCCCTCTATCCTTCCCTCCGTCGTGCCCACTCTGTGTCCATCATACGTCTCTCTCCCTCTCTGTCTAGACAGACTCAGCAGTAAATATTCTGTAATCAGCCTCACATGCTCCTCTAACACAGGGCTGCTGCTGTCAACACACACACACACACACACACACACACACACACACACACACACACACTGACAGGACTGTGT
Organism: Pempheris klunzingeri; assembly: GCF_042242105.1. NCBI lineage: Eukaryota > Metazoa > Chordata > Actinopteri > Acropomatiformes > Pempheridae > Pempheris > Pempheris klunzingeri. The sequence goes on along the minus strand of NC_092034.1, from coordinate 3,680,849 downwards.
GTGTGTTTGCCTTCTTCCAGCTCTAGTTTTTGATCTGAGTGCCAGTCTATTTCACATGCAAATGATTTAAAGTGTATCTCTGTCCTCGTCCAGCTGCACAGCGCACCAGAGAGAGAGGCTTATCTTTATGTTGGAGATGGCCAAACCCCCTTAGAATCAGGCCACGGGGTTTTCAGCACCGAGTCAGGTCAAATACATCTAGAAATAACCCCGTCTGCTCGCGCTTTTACATCCACTGTCAGTGTTTCTCCCAAATCCCATGAAGTGTGACATCCTCACTGCACGGAGGTCATAGGGAGGGGAACGCTTGACAGCACGGTTTGTCCTGCATCCTTTGTGTTTTTAGCTTATGTTACTGGCAAATATGGTGATTTTGGTTAAATATTGGAGAACATGAGCATGGAATAAAGGGTGACTTTGTGCTTCCAGGACATTGTTGCATCACGATTCCTACAAAATCAGCTGATTTCCAACTCCAAGAAATAACAAGTGGACTTTACACTTGTAACAAGCTGAAGATAAATCATAAAAATGACGTTCCTCTGTATGGACTTTATACAAAAATGTAGAAATAATTAATTTTCTATTAGTAGATATAAACGTTCATTGAGCAGTGGTCTAAAAGTCTGTAAGGAATCCTGAAATCACTTCATTATAGGTGCTCCACCTTCGTCCTCTTGCAGCAGTCTTTAAAATGACAGTCGACAGAATCATATTATAATGTTTCACAGTGAGTGCAAGTCTTCGTCTGTCTGTGTGTGTGTGTGTGTGTTTGTGTGTGTGTGTGTGTGTGTGTTGACCAGTTTTGAAGTTGGTTTCGGTCTCCAGGGATTCAGCTTTTTTGGAGTCACTGGGACTACATTCATTTGCCAAACGCTACGAGCCAAACTGCAGTGGCACACTAGTTTTTTCTGGAGCCTCGGGGGAGATTTTACTCTACAACAGTTTGTAGGAAGTTGGCAGTAAATCAGAACAATAGAAATAAAATAAATAAGCTATGTAGTGGTCTAGTGTAGTTTCCCTGCCTCATTCTTTCCCATATCAGCTCTCCTCCCCTCCCTTTTAGATTTTCCCCTCATTATCAGCCTATATACTATTTGCATTTTCTTTGCTCGGTCTAGACCTGCTCTTTAGGGAAAGCGTCTCGAGATAACGCCGTAATGAATTGGCGCTATATAAATATAAATATAAAGATTGATTGATTGCTTCTCACTTTGCATCTCTCACCATCACTTCATCTCCTCTTCATCTTCCTCTTTCTCAGACTGTTGAGTGAGAAGAAAATGTTTTTGTCTGTGATATGTGTAGAATTTCACTCAGACTTGTTGTAATATCAGCACTAAGTACAAGTTCTGCATCCAAAATCCTTCTTATGTAAAACTCTAAAAGTATTAACAGCAAAATGAACTTAATGTATCATTAGATCTGCGTTCAGGGGTCCAACAAACACATTATTTTTCTCCTACTGTTCACACTGCATACTGCTCTTTTCATCTGATTGCTCCGTTTTACCTCTTTATCTTCATCTCTTTCAGCTGCTGTACTTCAGAGAGCTTCATGATTTAGAGTCAACTGCCAAGACATTAGTAATGGTCCTACCAGAGAAGTCTGGTATAATGAAAGAAAACATTTTGAAGTGGTGAAAACTATTTATTGTATGTGAAAAGATCTCTGTGCATATAAAACCCTCCTGTTTCCGTCCTGTCTCGTAGTTAAAGTCGTCGCCGCTGGAGTGTTTTCTCTCCTGCAAGTGCTTCTTAAGACTTATTATAATTTCCCACATTTCTACATAAATCATTAATGCTCCAAAGTGTGGGGCTTTGAATGTGTACATTGTTAAAAACCACGGTTTACAACGTATTTTTAGCACAGCTCATTAATCCACAGTCAGAGAGATGCTGGCGTGAAGTCAGCAGAAAGATGTGGGCGAGTTTAATACACAACTATATGTGTGTTTTAGTGTGTGTTGACTTCAGAGGAGGCTGCGGTCATGTAAATTCAGGAAATTGTGTTTTAGATCCAGGAAATGAGCTTTTATACTCAGTGTGACTCTTGTCCAATTCTTGTATGTCTTGATTTCAGTTTTGTCTAAATAATATGGATTGATGACTGACACTAAATAATAATGAATGAAATAATGGCCTTAAAATTACTTTTGTAAAACCGTTATAGCTCCTGCATCTTGGGAAAATCCACACAAACAAACAATAATAACGACAATAAAAAGCAAAACAAAATCACATAAATACAAAAAAGACAAGAATATATAACCTCACGTTAACATATCATCAGGCCTAACAATATAATTAGATAATTGGGGGTGAACAAGGAAAAACGGATCCACGTTTTGCAAATTAAAGGGGTAGTTTGGATTATTTGAAGTGGGGTTGTAAGAGGTACTTATCCATAGTCAGTGTATTACTTCCAGTGGATGGCGGTTGGCACGCCCCCAGTTTGGCAGGCAGGAGATGCACGCACACACACACACACACACACACACATACACCAAGCAATCTACTGTGGTGGACGGGATCAGCAGGAAATAATACAAAAATCAATATCACACAATATTTAGATTATTTTCACCACTTTACGTTACTGTCAGACGGCCCTTTCTGCAGGGAACTGATGCCATTTTCTCTTTCTCTTAGCTCACATCACATCCACCAGACTCCATTCACAAAACAGTCATTTTACCTCGCAGAAAACAAGGGCTGCTAGTCTATTGCTGTCTCAGTCAGTTAGTTTGCTAATGTTATTGTGTGCCTTTGGTGTTTTTAAGTGGTTAGGTCAGGTCTGAACTGATGAGTTAGTTCACTGATCGAGGCAGCGGCAGCACAGCACACTGCTGTGTTCTGCGAGGTAAAATTGCTGTTTTTGTCAATGGAGTCTGGTGTCTTTGAAACGAGCAAAGATCTATGCTATGAAAAGATCAGTAGATCTAGTAGTAAAAAAACAATTGTTTTGCTATTTATAATCACTAAGACAACTGACAAATGTAAGAAATAAAACTATGACACAGTATATTTACATGTAAAGTGATTTTTTTGAACATGTTTTTCATTGAAAGTGTGTGTATGCCTGTAAATCACTGAGAGTATTAATACCAGTCTTTCTGATCTACAGACATCATTTATGATATATAATCCAGATATGTAGAAGTAATGTTATGCTGCTATAAATAAAACATGCTCAGTGAATTCACTGATGAATAGACGCACTAATGTGCCAGTTCAGACTCCTCAACAAGACGGTGAAAGTCTGGGAGAAGTTTGGTGTCCATGTGGCTGAACAAACCTTGTTTACAGTTTGTCTCAGAGTCAGAATAAACCGTTTGTATTTGTGTGTGTGTGTGTGTGTGCTCTCACACAGTCAACAGTTTGGTTAAATTTAGCTCAGAAACACAGAGTTAATTTGTGTTTTGGCTGCAGACTCTGTTGTCTTCTTCTATGTTCTATGTATTATACTGAGAACTCCACTGCCTGCCTGCCTGCCTCAGTGAAACACTTCATCCAGCAACATTTGGTGAATTTATTCTCACACTGCAGTAAACAGTGAACATATTTGGCTATAAATTATATTTTCATTATTTTATTTTGGGTGAGATTACAGTGTGTGTCACCAACAAGACAAATTATTTATTGTCACGGAAATGTAGATGTGTTTTTTTCATTCTCGAGCTTGGAAACATCAGTTAACAGTTTATAAGATCCCACCTCAAGATCCATTTAGTCAGTATAAACAAAGTGCTGCAATAGAGTTTATTCCCTCAGATTACGTTATATTATACTTTACATCTCGTAATATTTACTGACTCATTTTATTCTGCATTTGTATGAATGAATTTAATGTATTTTATTTGTTTTATCAACCACTGGGCTCAGTCACATCATCGACTGGACTTCTTAACTCCACTCTGATATACACTGAATTCATTTTAGTTTGTCTGTCAGCCCATGAAGCACAAAATATGCAAACAGGCCCATTTTTAGAGGTAATAAAAGCAAAATGCATTATTTTGTGCCAAGCAAAGTTACAGTTCTTATCATGGCCACCAGGCTGCAGTAGAGCCCAGCTGTTGGTGTAAAACTGCCACTTAACCACAGTTTCCTTATTGGAGTTTGTGTGTGTGTGTGATTTTTTTTTTTTCCTCCTTATTTTATTTACATCTGACGTCATCATCGTCACTCTAATCCTCTTTGCCCTCTCGCTGCCTCTCTATCTTTCCCACCCCCTGCTTTGCACTTTGAAGAAAGCTCTCATCTCAGTGTTTGATATATATTTTAAAAATCTTTTTAGGTTTGCCAGGCAGAATTTGAATGGGGGCAAACAAGTCAGTGGGAGACTGTGAACAAACACACCATGCTTCATGTGAGTGAGGAGAGCTTGACCTGCAGTTTTGCAGCTCAGGCTGGTTTCTTTACCATTTAAAAAAAAAAACCTAACGGCAAAAAAAGGATAAACAGCAGTGTCGTAATAACTGTGTTACTGTAATTATGTTAGAATCTGAACGTCTGCATCAGTTCTTTCACCAAATGCTCCAAAACGACGTGTTTATGTTCAAAACCTCAGTGATTGTGGCAAATATCAAGCAAGAGAGGAAGGATGGACGGGCTCAACCCTGTCTTACGTTATTGTTTTTAATACCGCAATGACTTGTTGTTAATAGACGTAATCGCCAGTGGATTATGTCCAGAGACAACAGTTCTTTGGGTGGAGGAAACACTACAGTTATGCTGGAATCACATGCAAAGTGCAGGATTGTAACAGTGCAGTGCAGTGCAGGGTTCACGTCCTGATTCCTGTCAGTGGGTAAGTTTGGGCAACATAATCAGCTCAACAAAACAGACCAGGATCCTTCCCAAACCTAACCCGCCAGTGCCAAAATATCCTGTACTCATACTGTATTGTCTATTTTGGCGGAAAACAAATATAGTTTCAGATTTTTTTAGTGCATTGATTAACCTCATTATGGTCACAGAAAACGAGCATTTTGTCGTTGTGGACAAGCTGTAAATCAGCAGGCATGATCAGAGGTAAACCTTTAAACCTGATTGGCCACTGGTTTCTTTGTCCGGCTTTTCTCCAGCAAACACTCTGGCTGAGTTTTGCTTTGTAGGAAATGACTTGATGATTGCTGTGTTGAATGCAGCAGGTTGAATTTCCTCTCTGACTCACTGGACACTTAAACTGACACTTTCCCTTCACTTTAACTCCAGTTTTAACTCCTCAGTTCCCAAAAAAAAGAAGCTATTTGAATAGCTTTAAAAAGCGTTTCAACCCAAGAAGTGTAGATTTTCTATGTCATGAATGTGTCAGAAGGTTTTTCTTGGCCCTTAATTGAGGCTAAAGAAGTTGAATCTACCAGTGAAACGCAGTGATTTCAGAAGGAGAGAAACCAGAGAGTCCAAGAGACAAAAATGAGATGAATAGATACAAACAGAAAGAGATGAGCTGGTCTCTTCCTTCCTTCTTTCCACTCCTTTTAGGGATTACAGTCTGGCCGCTCTCTGGCTTCATTATCTGCTGTGGGAAGGAGCTTTGGACGGTCATAACACACCCGCAGTCGAGAGCGTGTGTTTGCATGTAGTGTGTATGTGTGTGTTTGCTCGCTGTGAGTCCGTGATAGTTTTCTGGGCAGCGTGTGTGTTTACATGTAGTGTTTCTTACTGAATGTGTGTGTGTGTGTGTCGGTTTGTGTCCTCCAGGCAGAAAAAGTGTTTACAGGGAGAAGAGGATAATGATGAAGAAGGAGTGGGCTGTGGCTTAGACGGAGAGAGAGAGAGAGGAAGAGAGAGGAGGGGAGTCATGAGAGGCTCCCAGCGGGAGAGGAGACCATGAAGTTGAAAATAAAAACAAAAATAGAATGAAATGAAAGATATTAAGTGGAGTTATGAAAACCCCAAAAAGAGGAATATTACTGTGGGACAATGCTGGAGGTTGTAAAACTTAAAAAAAAAAAAAAAATGGAGGAAGGAGGGACTTAATGGTGGAAAAGAACCAGAGAGCAGAAAGATGTTGGAAAAGAATAAGAAAGAGGGAGAAGTACGGTATGAAGGAAGGAAAGCACGGCAGGAAAGACATTTGGAAGTAGGAAAGAAGTGTGAAAGGGAAGGGAAGGGAGGATGAGAGAAATTAGAAGAAGAGAGAAACCAAATCTGAGGATGAAAAAGAAGGACTATTAGAAGGAAAGTGGGATAAGAAAGGACAGGAGGAAAGGAAGGCAAGGCACTGGTAAACATTGAAAAATGTAAAAGTAGAAGATAATAATAAGAAGGAGTTGAGTGGAAGAGAGATCTACTAAACCAACGTGGAGTAAGTGAAGTTAATGGTGGTCAAATGGTACCGCAATTGGATTAAATGACTCCAACCTCAAGACTGTTGCGTTACACTGACATTACTGAATTACACTTATCATCTGGGATCTGTGTGTGTGTGTGTGTGTGTGTGTGTGAGAGAGAGAGACCAGCATTAATCCAGCCAGCGGAGATGAAACAGAGAGGTATTATTCCTCCAAACCTCCATTTTGCTCTTTTTTTTCCCCTCCTTTCTTTCCTCAGTCCTGCTCTTTCCCCAAGATCATGTTTCAGCTCTCCTTCCTTCTATCTGCTGAATGAAGATAGAGGAAAGAAACTGTGCCAGTTAGATTATTAATCTGGAAAACTGTGAGCAAAGTGGTGTCATAAGATTAGAAGAAAACCCTCTTTCTAGATTATTGTAAATCAGTAATAACGAAGATACGAAGCCAACTGTTCCTACCAGAAGGCCAGAAGATGCATTATCAACAAATCTGTGGCGACAGACTTAATGTTACAGTTAGAGCAATAATAACTCAGGTTTAGGCACCAAAACCTCTTGGTGTAGGAAAAAGATCTTGAGTTCAGTTAGAATAACTAGTACACTTGAAGAAGAGAAGTTTTGTTTTATAGAAATAAGTCAGTTTGGTTTCAGACGGGACGAGAACATCACCTTTGCATCGCTGCTTAAATATGAGTCTCTGATGGTTCGTCCGCTCAGTGGTTCATCTAATTTTGGATATTATTGTGATAGTAGATTTTAATAAGCCAGAGTTTGAGTGGTGCGTCTCAGTTTAATCTCTATTAAACGAACTGTCAGACCCGAGGGTCACTCAGCGGTTACCATCACCATGGTAACTGTTAATTGAAGCTGGTTGACTTAAGCTTATCCAGTCCCTTTCCCACTTTCAGGCGCGCCATCATACAAAGTTAAGCCATTAATACAGTTTAGCGTCAGCTGTTCAACACCCAGGGTTCACACCACACCTTCTGCAGGAACTGGTTTCTCTAGTTTTGTTCAGCAAAATGCAAAACGCAACAGTTGTACAGAAAACAACGTCCTCCTGCAGCAGTGAATTTTGCTGCCGGTAGCAGAATGTGAAGAAACTGTGAATTAGCTGCTTTCCACCAGGTTTCATGAAGGAAAGAAAACAGAAATAGATAGTTCAAGTGCAGTATTTGTATATCAAATTAAATGTATTTTCATCCCATCATTAAAAATATGTTATCATCTGTTTTTATTAGTTAAGACAAGCAGCCATGAACCTGATATTCCTCTCGTCTTTGTCTTACTCTCCATCACCTCCCCATCAGTTCCTGTCTTCTTCTGATGAGAAGAAAACAAACAGCCTCCATCTCCACCTTCATCAGACTGTTACTCCTCGCCTCCGGTCAAGTCTGAACCCAACGTATATACAGAAGCTGCTATAATGGCCTGTTAACTTGTACCACCCCCCCTCCTCCATACCACCACCCCCTCCCTTCCTCCTCTCGCTCTCATCTGTTTCTACTTAAACACGTCAGATCTCATTTTTCCCAGTTGTGTCCTCTGGAGGAGGGGAGGGCTGGGCTTGCTTTAGTCACCAAATGGATGGGGTGCATCAAAAATTTGGTGCGGGATGAGTCAGTGTGAAAGAATTGAACGAATGCCTCCCACACACGTGTTTGCTCTATGTGTGTGTGTGTGTGTGTGTGTGTGAGACAGATACAGCGGTGTCTCATTTCTTGTCAAGGGCAGTTCCAATAACAGAGTTTTTAGTTAAAGGGAGATTTCTTTCCCCTTCAATATCTCCTTCTCTCTCTCTCTTTTTTTTTTTTTTTAACTACCCCCACCCTCCATCACCTCCAGCCACCTTAATCTGCCCACAATATTGCGACAGGAGTGCTGAGAAGCACAAAAAGAGCCGCTATGTTCTTCTTTTAGGGGCATCTTATTAAACCAGGTGGGGTGTTATTTGACCCCATTTAGAGACTCTGAGAAGTCGCCAGCACTGCAAAGGAAAGTACCCAGAAATACCCAGAGGACAGAGACAGAAGGATTGAGAGGAAATTAGAAAAAGAAAGTGAAAAGCTACAAAGGAGTAATTATTTCTCAGGAGTGGAAGGAACTAAATCTGACTTATGTAGGAGTCAAACTGCTGCTGGAGAAATGTGCTGAAATTAATGCGGAAAGAACATTTTTCAAGATCTAGTCGGAGCTCCTGAGTTAACTTTCCACACAGGAGATGTGATCTTGATGAGAATCAGACAAACCCTCACGAAAGAAAAGCACATGTGGATTTATCACATGTGAAGCACCATTTCACATGTGGGAGACTTGTTTTCAGACATTCAAGGTCGGAAATCCCATAATATTGACAGGTGATTGATGATGATAATATTGGCAGGTGATTTTCAGACATTTTGTGGGTGAAATGAAAGAAATCACATGTTAAAACCACTAAATTTAGAATCAGAATCAGAAATATGTTTATTACCAAGAATTCTTTTTTTGACATTGCAAGGAATTTGGTAGTTTGGTGCAAATAATAAACACAGAGAAGATTGTAGAAGTAGAGGTGAACAAAACTCAAGATGTAGTGCAAGTGAAGAGACAGAAATATAAAATAGGAATATATAAATATATATTTACAACATCCGAATAAAAAAAAATATATATAATAAATGCAAAATATCTGTTTTTAAAGTGGAAAGAAAACTGAAATATCATTATTATGTTACATTAACCTACATGTAATGTGATCACATCCTTTCTCTCACTCCACTACTTGAAAATAAGCTGTGATAGGAAAATAGGTCTATTAAGTTTATACTGCTATAAAGTACACACCTGTTAATGGAACATTAACATGTTTTCCAGTTTGAAAGTTAATTTTGAAGACCACATACTGACAAACTGTCTGTCCTGATCCAGCAGCGCATCTCAGGGGGATACATAGATCATCATATTAACATCATATTAAGATAATAGTTATCAGTTGTATGGATTTATGTTGTTGATTGATTGATATTATAATATACCAGACAAGACTTTTCATAAGTGACACTTGATTGGGTGAAGTTTCGTCAATCCTGCTCTCATCTTAGTCCTAAAGAAGTGTGTATCTCATGGTGCATGCTGCCTGTTTAAGTCTACTCAATTAAACCTCATCCCAAAAGGTGTCACTTCTGAGAAATGTAGTGTCTCCTTTTAGTTTTAGAAAAAGACAAATGATTAATGTTGAAGATGGAGAGAGAGAGGGGGGGGGGGACACAGATAGATGAACAGAGGAAGAGAGCGAAAGATGAAAAGAGGGAGATGCTCGAGGGAAGTCATTATTCTCAGCAGGAAGCCTGACTCTGTGTGGATCAGTGTGTTTGTCTGTTGTACGTACGTGATAATGCACCTGCACATGTACTCGTATCTGTGAGAGCATAAGGGAAGAGGAGAGGAAGATGAGATGGCAGGAACTGTGAGTGACAACATAAAGAAAAGACCTGAGGGGACCTGAGTCAAAGAAAATAACATTTAAGTTATAACAAACCTGAAAAAAGTCACAAAGGCAAAGATGCAAAAAAAAAAAAAAAGGGATGAAGCAGAGTAGCTTTGGGGCACGAACGTCTGGAATAATATGTTCTGTACTAATCTGGATAACTTTGGCTTCTTTGCTGGTAAAATGTAACTTGATTTGTTTTGACTTGAGAAAGAGAGCGAGTTCGGAAAAGAGGGGAGAGACGGGTACGGATGGATAAAGATGGAGGAGACGAAGCGACGGACGCTGTTATTTAATAATGTCGGAGAGGAGTGATGTGAGGATAAGAGCGCCAAGTGGGAGAGCTGGTCGGGAGTAATGTCACGATAGAGGGGGGAAAAAAGAGGGAGGGAGGGAGGGAGAGGAGGTGATGTGGTGGTGGAGGGTGGAGTGACACGGGAGGAAAGTGAGGTTGGAGAGAGAGAGAGAGAGAGAGAGACCTCCTCCTTCCAACCCCTCCGTCCCCCGGGGGAGCAGAAAAAGTCTGGCTTGAGTTATCCATGCAGAAGAAGAAGAGGGATACACACACACACACACACACACACACACAGAGCCAATCCATCACCCCCCTCCCACCCTAACACTTGTCCTCGGTTCCTCCCTTTTTCCCTCCATTTGCTATCTGAAGGGAAAGACGGTGCATTTACTGTCCCTCTCTTTCTCTCTTTTCATCTTTTGGCCGTGCTTTTTTTTTCTCTCTCCCGGTTTGTTTGTTTGTATTCATCTGCAGAACGGTCGAGTTGAGCTGCACTCAGGTAAGAGGGTGAGGGAGGGAGGGAGGGAGGGAGGGGAGGGATCTACAAGCATTACAGCTCTCTCTGTAGTTATTAACCTGAATCAGTACACCTGTAAGCTGCAGAGACGCGTTAGATGACTTGAACTTTAGGGGCAGCAAGAAGGTTCCAGGTTCAAATCCAGCGTTGAACCTTGAACCTTTCTTCAGGTACTCTGGTTTCCTCCCACAGCCTGAAGACTTGCAGGTTAGATTAACTGGACACTGAGCGTGAATGGTTGTCTGTCTCTATGTGTCGGCCTTAAAGATAGTTAAAAACACCCCTGTTTGGAAGACTAATGCTCTGATGGTGGTGAGATCAGGTGGGGGTAGGATTGGGTAAGGAACCAGGTTCAGTCAGTAGGAATGGGGCTCAGTTCTGGACAGGCAGTGGGTGGAGGTTGCTCTAAGTGTGACTGAATCAGGTTCAGGTGGGTCCGGGATCATGTTGGGATCAGGCCAAGTACAGTTTATAGTGGGGGTTCAGTTGGGGCCACATTGAAGTATCACTTTCAGTATTACAGGACACTTTAGCTGTAATGTGTACTAATCAGTTCTCTTCTGTCTTCATTGTACACACACTTCTATCTTATGTGAGGACACTAATTGACATAATGCATTCCCTTACCCTAATCTTAACCTTAAAACCAAGTCTAAACCCTTTAAACGGCCCTTTGAGGTCGTGAGGAGCGGCCAATATGTCCCCACTTCCCAAAAATGTCGTCATTCTTCTGATAAACTGTGAGCTCTGGTCCTCACTATGTAGCAAGTACAAGAACACACACAAACCCTGCTATAGGGTTGTTATGTATGTGTGCAGTTGTTGTTCTTGTATCTGCCCACATCTTCTATTTATTCCAAAGAAAAGAATCAAACATAGTGTTTGAGCGTCAGATGTAAAAACTTTCATAAATTGGGCTCAACTCGGAGGACTGTTATGTACTGTAACATCAACCGATAACACAGAAAACAGGTTTATTGATATGGAAATATTGTTGATTCAGTCTCTCAGTCTCTTTTATCTGGTAGCTTTTTGCTTTGAGCTGCATTCGGGGCGAGTATCAGGTGTCACAGGGGTGAACACCAACCTCGGTCTCTGCGCTGATGATCCTCGGCTGTCGGTGCCGTAGCAGCTTCGTCTTCAACATTTTGCCGGTATTAAGCTGAACTAGGAACCCTGAATGCTTTGTAACTGAGCAGAGATGTCGAGTGTTTGAGAGGGAAAGAAGCGCAAACAGAGAAAGAGGGGCAAGTAAACAAATCCAGAAATATAAGAGTCAGAGGTATGTGGAGGTAATCACACACACACACACACACACACACACACACACACACACACACACACACACACACACACAGTATCTTCACTCAACCCATAAACCAGAGAATTTGTCAAACAACTTACACTGCTGCAAAATTTCTTTCTCATTGTTCTGCACATTTGCATGGTTGTACAGCGCTGCCTGAGTGTGTGTGTGTGTGTGTGTGTGTGTGTGTGTGTGTGTGTGTTTCACAACTCGTGTGAAAAGACTGCTGTTTGGAGCTAAACCAGGAATCCCACAGGAGAACGGTGTCAAGTCTCTGTGTCTCTGCGAGTCGTTTCAAAGTTCACATAAGTGTCGTTTGTCTGGTTTCCCTGACAAAGTTTAAAATCTCTCCGCTGGAACAGAAACGTCTGATCAAAATCACTTTATTCACAGAGAGGATTAAATGTGCCTGGGTGATGCTGCAGAGACGCATCAACAAGTAACACGTACTGATGTTTCCATGAGCGGACCTCACATACACTGCACATATATATAGCATGTGTTTGATGCTGTGTTGACGTGTGCCTGCGTCAGTGAGCCGTATGAGCCAATACAGCCTACAGGAGAAAGATAGCGCTCAACTTTTGGGGAAATAGGTTGTGCACATGCAAAAACGTGAATAACATGAGCAACAGTGGTGATAAACAGAGCAGCTATAGTGGCTAGCAGCCACGTGCTAACAGTAAGACTGGTTTGTTAGCTGAATAGCTTTATTACCTCACAATGGGCTGATGTTCTTAACCTATAATTGACAATATAACTTCAACAATATGTGCACACAAAATGCTTTTAATATAAGAGGCTACTTTCATATGTGATTTATATACACGTATATACTGTATATAAAGGAAATGTCTCACAATAAGGCAGTCCTTTGCCGTTTTGATATGATTCTTCTTGCAGCTGTTGGAAGATTTAAGACACAAGAGCCTTTCTTACGTGTAATTTACATGTTGTGGTTATGCATCACTTGAATACTCCCTCAGTATCAGTGACACAGAAGTCAGCACTGCATTTTTCCCTGCGTCTAGAACTCGTTTTTACATCACATTGAGCTTTATTTGTGGTCTAATATATCACACAGCTCTGCAGCTCTGGTAGTCCTGTCATTTCACTCTCTATGGTGGGTGATAAAAGTCACATTCTGAGCTTGTTATTATCGTGTCACTTGTGCATAGCCTGCGATTTATCCTGCTGGACGTCTAAGGCGCCCCATTCTTTCATTTTTTCGGTTCTTGAAGGTACTTTGTTATTAAAGTGTAGATTTGTGTCCCATCGGTGTGTCTCAGTACCTCCCAAAGAGATTAGGGGCCAATTTCACAGGCGAGGATTAAGCTTCATCCCTGACTAAACTCTTTTTTCCCCCCAATGGAAACCTTCATTGAGACAGAAAATTACTCTCAGACTTGTAGCAGCGTTTATTTCTGTGTTAACACCCCCCCCCCCCGACACACACACACACACTCCTTCATAAGTTTGACAATCACTAATTATCCTTCAGCTTTCCCTGCAGCAACTTCATCATTCAGCTGCAAAGCTTCAAAAGTGTTCACAAGTACTTTTAATGCAACAAATTACAGCTTTTTAAACCAATTTAAACCAACCAACCAATATTTTTTTTACTGATATATACAGCAGACAGACAAATAACAGCTGAGGTGTTGATAAAACCGTAAACATGTTCAGACTGGATGGTGGCACTGTTTCCACGATGAATATGCAGTATTTTGGAAGTCTTCATCTCCTTTCGTTCCAGAGTACAGTTGAGAACTTCTTGTCCCTGGAGTCTGACCGCAGCGTGTCCAGCAGTATTAGGTTATCTCCTCTCCAGGGATTAGCCGATTTTCTCTGGTCTGGAGGAATGTGTGAGAGCCGAACAGCTCTGGCAGAGCGAACAGCAGATCAGAGTACACTCACCCCGCCCGAGGAGCCAGAGACTGGGGCTTAACAGGCAGGGTGTTTACATTAATGCACATTAATATTCATAATATCAGCCCTGCAAAGGTCTTTGCTTTGTACAGTATGTGGAGTCTTGGCAGGAAAAGAATACAGTGCATCTTGTCTATGTTGGTTAATCAGATTATTTATCTTCAAAGGCCCTGAAAACTTCATTATAAGCAGTGGAATTCACACAGTTTAGGTTATTTTACATGAGGGATTTTCTGTTTTGTCTCTTCTCATTTGAGGCGGGAGCTTCTCGGCTGGAAATAGATGATGTCCACTAAGATGGTGGCCATACAGAGCGTTCCCACAGGGTTGTTGTCAGTCTAGGACTTGGCATACAGGTATTGTCATTCTGTCAATCAAGGCAGGGCATGTTTATTTACAAAAACAAGTCGAATCATAGTTAGAGATTAAAAGGAAGGTATGTTATATCTAATTAATTGGAAAACCACAGTAAACTAATGTTTTAAGGTCCAATTTAAATGAACAGACACTCACTGAGCAGACTTCAGGTGTTCAGGGGCTTTGCTCCACAGGTGGGCAGCTTAGAGACTAAAAGCTGCTTCACTTTGGTTAGTTTGGAGCCTGGCAACACTGAGTAGACCTGCGCCAGATGACCTGAGGGGTCTGATACAACCCAAGACCATTTAGTGCTTTATAAAAAACTAATAGGATTTTAAAATCTATCCTTTGGCAAACTGGAAGCCACTGATTTGATTCAAGGGCTGAAGTCCCAATCAGGGGTTTAATTTGGTGTCCTCTTGTGTTTCCTGTCCTGTAACCCAGGCAACATATCTGCAAATTGGTATTTTTCATCAGAAACTCTTGAAATACAAATATCCGCCCATTACGGAGCCCAGCATGATCCCTGGATTTTATCTTCCTCAGACATGGATGCAGCCTGGTCAGATTACTCATCACAGCAGAATGCTTTTTAGCAAATTACGTCAAGTGTGATCTGGTTTCCCACAATTCTCATCTGTGCCTGTGGTGAAATCTTCCACCAGCAGCACCATCAGCACCACCACCAGTACATCTTACAGCCGAATCCTCAGGGGTGTATTTTCGTGGCTGCTAGCGCTTTTAACCGATGTGACATAGTTGGTGAAAACCCAAGTTTACTTTTTTTTGGTTGTGTTCTTTTTAACGGAAGGATTAATTTTTGCAGTGGGAAGTTCACACTGCTATGCCAAACTAATGTTCCAATTTGCTTGAGAGCAGAACATAAATATTCATCTCATTCCCTGGCATCATCAAAGCTTTGCCCTCGTGATCCAAAATACTGAATTAAACGCTGCTCGTGCTCCTCTAATGGGAGCATTAAGTTTTGGGATGAAAGCGTTATTCAGCTTTAGGAAAATGACCCCTTTAAACCAATTTTATGACTTGAAAATGCTAAAAACCATTTTGTAATTTCTGCACTCCAGTTTCAACCAGAAACTGCACAATGGCTTGAGGTTTCCCTGCAGAATGAGCTTCAGATCTGCTGTGAAAGGCCTGTTATTGCAACGTCTCAAATGGCTTTAACCCTGAATTATTGTATGTTTGTGCTGTGGCTTAAAGAAACAATGAGGACGACTCGGTTCCAATCCATCCTCGGTTGTCTTTCAGCATGTTTTTTTTTTATTTTGCCAAGTAAATGCTTACTGTAACTTTGCTCCATATTTGTAATATATTTGCTTTCAAATTGCTATTCCATAGAAAAACAAAGATTCGCTGCTTATTTTCTAAGAAAATCCCTCAAATAAACAAAAGCGACCTGGTACAGACGCCAACGCAGAATAATTTCAGTGCTTTCCTGATGTATTTGTATTGTTTTTTGGCTCTGAGCGGAGTTAAGTGTTTAACCACCGACCAACAACACTGATTATTATTTGATTAAGGGACCACGGGGTAAGACTGCAGGAGGCAAATGAAATTCAAGAGCAAAACGGAGCAGAACTAAATAGCAAAACACTGGGCAGGGCTAATCCTCCCTTAACACAACAATGTGGAGCAGGAGGAGGAAGGTGGTGTGGCTCTGTAGAATATATGTGTGTGTGTGTGTGTGTGTGTGTGTGTGTGTGTGTGTGCACATATGAGGATCCAATGAATAGATAATGATCCTCTAACGTGAGGATCATTTGCCATTTTCCTCTTTATTAAAAGGCTGACTTATGGTTAAAGGAGTACTCCAGAGAGTTACCAGTGCACTCCTAAACATTCAGACTCACAATGGACACTTTAAGGGAATTAAAGTTTGGACTATTTGAAGTGGGGTACTTATCCAGAGTCTCTGCACAGACACTAAGCAGTGTGCTGTGATGGTCAGCAGGAAAACAGAGGTTTTCTCTGGTCTACTGCTGCCTTGATCAATGAACCAACATGTTATTTGTGCATTTAAAACACCAAAGTCACACAAAAACACAAACAAACTAACCGATGGAGGCAGCAGTACACCGGTTCTGCAAGGTAAAATTACTGTTTTTGTCAATAGACTGTGGTGGCTTCGAAGCGAGAGAAGAGAAAGAGGAGCCCATGTAAGGCTGTGAAACTATTCTAAATTTAGTGTACACTTAAACGGATATTGATTTTGTTTAGGTGGGCCTTTCTGTGCGTCCCTAAAATACATTCTTCTGCAGTACACTGCTTAGTGTTGGTGTTAGTGGGCTCCTGCCTGCTCCTGAAACACTGCTAAAAAAAAAAAAAATGAAGATATTGCTCCATAACGCCACTTGTGGTAAGAAACTTGGTGAAACCGTTTCAAGGCCAGCATTGAGCTTTCACGCTCAGCGATGCAGAAGACGTTTAGATCCGTCATTTGCTACCCGCTCATTAGTTACGAGATCGTGCTCCTTATGTGGTCATTTTTATTCTGTTATTGCAAAAAAGCTGTTCTCCCAAGAAAAACAACATAATCAGTTGTTTGCACAAATGCCTAAAAACACATTTGTGTAACTCCAAAGGACGTGTGGTGGCTGTGTGAGTTATGTGCACAGTTTGGCGTTCGGGGGACATTTTCTCCACATCTTGTTTAACAGCGTAAATTGAGGAATGAACGCGTTCCGCAGCCTGCTTGTTTAACCCGTGGGCCTTAAACTGTATATGGAAAGACAAAAGCAGATTGAAATCCTGAGTCAGGCATCTGGCTGCAGTCTTTGAGCATATTGGTGGCAGTCTGGGCTGTCTGGCTTTGCTCTGAACAGGATGACAGCCGTACCAAGCAGGGATCTCATGTTGCGTAACTGTCTGTATTATAGATTGAAAAAATGATAATAGAATTTGTCTATTTGCTCCAGCTGACCTCAATCTCTGAAGAAAATAAATCTGCTGTTGGACTTCAGTGCTGATGTAATCTACGTGTATGCGTAAGCAAAGACAAGGTAGCGTCCGCAGTATTAGAGATTTCTAGGAGGTGACTTGATGGGAAAAAGTGGGGGATGGATGGTGAAGGATTGTGGCACAGTTTATATACACTCCTCACAAAAAGTTAGGGATATTCAGCTTTCAGGTGAAACTTCAGGATGAACCTAAAATGCATTCTAACCTTTCCAGGTGAACTTAATGTGACCTTCTCTAAACCTTTGAATGCACATGTCCAACTGTTCAGTGTCTCAGTACTTTCTGCACCAGCTGCTGTTCTCTAACAAGAAGCTTAACAGCAACATTCCCAACAGGTTTGATCCATGAATCCACCAATACATTTCCTGCTTCAGGTAGAATTGGTATTTAAACAGTCCTCCTCATCCTGCTGTTCACATTCTGACATCATGAGACCAAGACGACACCTAACAGTTGATCAGCAGCACCTCAACACTGGAGGCTTCAAACAGGAAGTCCTCAGACGGAGGTGTTCACTGAGCTTAGAGGGTCACAGAGTGTCATCAGGAGGTTGTAACAGTGATACAGAGACTGGAAGAGTCACAGAAAGGAGAGGAGTGGACGTCCTTTGGCCACATCCCAATTTATTGAGGCACCGAAATGTTTTGTTGTGGTATACCTACCACTGTTGTTAGATTTTCTTTCAATAAATTGTTTAAGATGAAGAAATCACCAGTGCATGTTTCTACTTAAACGCCCTACTTTCATGATATAATATCACTGTAGCATTCACTTTTTACATTTTCCATATATTTCACCTGAAAGTTGAATATCCCTAACTTTTTGTGAGTAGTCTATGTTGAACAGTCTCATTACAGCCATGAATGCGGTGCACAGGTCCATCACGGTGGACTTTTACCAGACAGGGATGGTTTAATCAAAGTCCCATTGTGGGAATAGCCAGTTTTTGGAGCTTGAGCCACAAAAGGGACTAAAAGCCAGGATATCTCTGCCTCTGCTGCTTCAATCCAGACCATTCTTATGTTAATCTGTCTCTTGTAAGTCCCTTCATGTGCAGTAAGAACAATACTAAATTGCATTAGTACCCCTTTATACCTGAGACAAGAACTGAGACTAAAAATCAAGATATCTCGGCCTCTGTTGCATCACTTTTGACCGCTCCCTAACTCTACCAACATAACTGCATTACTGTCCTTTTATCGTCCAGTTATCGGACGCACAAACTGAACTGACGGTAATGTAAAAATGAATTACTGCAGGAAATGGCTGCTGTGTTGTGTTGAGTACATGTGTAGACTCCACAGGCACTGTATGCTCTTTTAAACCATGTTGCACTGGATGTGAATCCTGTGTAAGACAACGCGAAGGCAAACAAAGGACATCAAGCCTCTGACTGTGTTGAGATGTAGTGAGCTGTTGTTGCGTCAGTGTTGCCTGCGGGGTGTTTCTGCTGTAGGCAGACGAGGGAGCGCTGTGAATTGAACACCAAAAGTTATTATTCTCGAACTTATAGTTCTGTGCATCATCGTACTGTCTTCTGTGTTTATTCCCAAACTGCCACGGTCTTACTTTCCTTAACCCTCCTTTCCATTTATACGTCTTCCCTTCTTATTCTTAGTCCATTTCTCCTGGTTCCTGTCTCCCGATATGGACACTGACATGCCAGCCTGACACATGATGGATGGATGAATAAGCTCCTTCCCTCTGGGAGCGACAGAAGGAAAGTGTAAAAAACACTGAGGGGGGAAGAAAAAGAGCTTGAGGAGTGAAGCCGGGAAGGTGGAAGATGAAAGGAAGACGGTAGAGAGATGGAAAAACTAAAGGGGGGAAGGAGAACAAAGACAGAAATGGGGGAAAGGATGATAAAACGTAAGAATGGAGGAAGGAAAGACGGGGACAGAAAGATGGAGAGATTAATGGGATACAATCCCAGATTTCCCCCACCCCTTGTGGTCCTCCTCACCCCGATGAAATCTTTCCCCCATGGTCCCCCCTCCACACACACACACACACACCATCAACCACATTATCTGTCCCAAACCAGAGTTATATAACTAGATTGGGGTTCTGAGCCAGAAATTTCCTTATGTAACCCCAGTCTCTCACACCACAGTGTGACAACAGCTGAATTTTTTTTTACTTCTGGTAATAACTGAAAGGTTTTATTCCACTTGTAGTGAAAAAAAATGCTCCAAATTTCAATAAAATCACTAAGAAAACTTTTTTTTAAATATATGTACTTATGTAACTCTTTTGTCAGACCACACAAAAACAGTTGGGTGCAGCTCAGGCCGCACAGTGGAAACTTTGCCCATTGGCCACACTGAAAAAAGCAATAATGACACAACTGTGACAAAAAAGACGACTTTATTTCTTGTAATATTATGAGTTTTTCTTCTGAAAATACTTCTACTTCTTGAAATGCAGTTTTTCCCCCCAACAAGACTCTAATACTCGGCCATAGCAGAGCCATCCTGACTAGCAGCTCAGCGTAAGATGTAAAAACAGCACATTTAATCAATATTTATTAAATATTATAGATCTTGTGTGACTACGTTGCTAGCAGTGAGTCAACCATCTTGGAATATTTCCCACAAATCATTACAACAGGTTATTTTCCCATTGTTCCCTTCCTGATTACTGTTGACTAACATAAGGGTTTGGTGTATTAGGGCACAATGAAGAAAGCTTTCCATATTTTTCCAGCCCAAGCCGGAGAGGTTTGATTTGCTATGACTTTTGGTCGTACCTGCCGATCATAATTTGGCAGAGTTTTGTTATTTACTGTCATATTATCACAACTTTATTTGTTTATTCTTAGTTAAAGTGGTTGGGAAGCTCTTAAAAATCCACATATTAATTCCCTGGAATACTACAGTGATGGTGGAGTCTCTCGTGTGTTGATGTTGTTGTTGCTTGGTCAAACAGTCTTCAGCATTGGGCCGCTGGTAGCTGAGCAAATGAACCGGCCTGGGAATGTTGTCACACACAACTATCAGCGGAAAGCACACAGCTGTTCATTCCTAACATGGTGAAACATCTGTGATATCAGAAACACATTGTCTTTGTTAGGAGCACACAGTAAAATATTTTAATACAACTGACATAAGAGGACAAGATTGAAGTTACGTCCACTGCTTGAGAGACGGAGATGCTTCCCAGAGAAAAGCTTGGGAAAGCAGCTGTGTCTTTATTGGAGCGGTGGGAAAGTTAACCTAATGTGGTGCATATTTGCCAAAGCAACCACCAAACATGTCGTCTAAAAGCACTTGTTATGAATTATCCTTTTTTAACGGCTCGTCCAAGAAGAGCTGCACTACGGGACGTAATGAAAGTGATCGAACATGCAGCAGACTTTGGGCCAACAAGACATTTAAGAGAATTATTTTCACCTAAAACATAAAATACACTCACATAAAGTCTGTCAACTTCCTAATAAAGGCTTGTTAGGTCTTCTGAATTGAACCCTACAGTTTAAGTTAAAAACTATTATATAATGCATGTATCACATTAGATCATATCATATGATTTCATGTAATATCATAATGATGAAATGTTCCATTAGTGAAAAGCCGTGTTGTCTTGTGAGATAAAGGATTTGTCTGGGCCAGACCATAGTGAGCAGAGAAAGACTAATATATTTAAATGCCTCCCACATTTTCTTATCAAACTCCTAACAGTAATCTGGCTCTGAGGGGGGCGGATTAGCAGATTAACAGCCTCCAACAGTGCACACACACACACACACACACACACGCGTGCATAGAAATGTACACACACATGCGCACGCTTTAATGCAAACGTGCTTACATGCAGGCATTAATATGAGCTTAAGGCTGCAGGTGACAGTAGTCGGCTCCCATCTCGCTGTCAGAATAAGCAGATAAAAAGAGAGAAGTTGGGACAATGTGTTGTTCTGTTGTACTGATAAGTGATGAATGACCACAGCGAAGGCCAGGAGAATATTATTCTCTTAAAATCTATGCAGAGAGACACTTAGCTCACTCCTGTGGACATAGACAATTTAAAATAAAATGATTTATTGATGAGTAAAAAGTACAAATTATACTGAAATGCTAATTTAACATTCTGGCATATATGTTAAGAGTGTAGTTTATTATTATGTTAATGTTCGCATATCACACCAACACTACATGATGTTTTATGTGAAGTTAAGACGCCAGAAAACTCAATCAGCAGTGATTTTTTGGGATGGTCTAAAAGCACCCTGCTGAATTAGAAGGTCCGACCATTCCTGTAACTCTCTGAAACAGACGATCATCCCACTTCACACTGAGATTGGTCAGCTGTGCGGAGGTGAGAAAGGGGCCAGTTTGGCGGCCACCTCTCCACTCCATCTTTGAGTGTGGAGCAGCTATAAACACTTGATTTACTTTGCTGCCCAGAGGACGGACTGACGGACGGATGGATGGGTGGCTTTCTGATGTTGTGCGGTCTAGTTCAGATAGATTATACTCCTTGCCCTGAGTGTTTAGCTGAAAATGCTGCTGAGAGCTGCGGCAAGTTTGACAATTTAAAAGCTAAATCTGAAAAGCTCAGTCTGAGATGTCCTAAACCCGGCCACCCTGACACAGGATAAACCCTTTTAATCCGGACAACAATATTGATCTCGCGTTACCATCAGGCTAAATGTTCACCTCTTGCCCCACTTGTGATGAGAATATATAAGGAAATAAAAGAAAAAGAGAGTAAAGCTTATTATTTATTGGGAAGTAGTTTGTCTCGGGCACAGTGGTCATCACCAAAACATGAGAAGCGTTTGACACGATGTCGCTTCACATAAAAACATTGTCAAAACATTGCGGAGACATTCGACTCTTTGGTGTTGACAACATGACGGCTTAGGGAGCAACTGCAAGAATTAAAGTGCAAAAGCACTGAGTGCTCAAGTGCTTGTGTATTTATTGCACATTGCTCAATTGCACTAAGACTTAGCGTTAGAGTTCAGCAGCTTGATGGAAGCTGGAACAAATCAAGGCTCCAAGCGGCTGATTTGCACTTTGGCACACAGAGTCTTCTTCCTGATGGCAGAGGATTGTATTCAGAGGAGAGGGGATGTTGACATGATGGTGATTTTTGTTGCTTGTGTCCCGACATCCTGCCTGTATGGGCTCTGTGTGGGTTCTTATTCTCGCTCACCGATCTTCTTCATGGCTGTTTTGGGCATGCTGGCAAGCCTGTTAGTTTGCCAGGGGAGGGAAAGGCACCGCTGGAGGTGAACTGTTGTTTTCTGATTGTAATGACTGATGCAGCTTCACAAGGCTGCCAGAATATTGTGGTGTTTTCTTCTTGGACTTTGATGTTTTTCTGCTTCCAGACGCTGGACTGAGTCAATATGGTGCCTTCGAAGCTATAAATCAAATATAATGTTTTTTTTCTCAATATCCATCCATGGTGTTTCTCTTGCTTCCACTTGAGTCCTCTAACAGTATGACTACAATCATCAGGGGACGTCACGTTGCTCACTCGACTTCAGGGAATCGTTGATTTCATCAGATTACAGTTCTGCTGTGTCTTCAGTTTGTAAAAACTGGTGAAGACAAGATAACCCATGAGGACAGAACCCCTGAGAGAATCAAACTCATTCTTTACTCAACTCAAACTTTACTCACTGATTGTTTTTCTCTTCTCCCAGTGTGTGGGACTTTCTCTTATTCCTACATGTATCAGTAAAAGTTAAAAAAGATTATTTTAATTATCCTGTTTTGTCTGAACAACAATCCAAAATCCACAGACTTTCAATTTGCTCAGAAATCTGACAAAAAAGGACTTAAATGGTTATCAAGATAGATGCTGATTAATTTTCTGTGTATTGTCTAATTAAACAGCTGACTAATTGTTTCAGCTCTGATGTAGAGGAAGGTTTTTGTAGCACTTTTGGTAAATTTAGGATTTCTAGTGTTAGAAGCTGATGGTTTATAACATGGTGGGAAAATTGCATCGCAGTGATCTGTAGCGTAGTGAACGTCCTCATGTGGACTGTCCTGGGCCAGAAAGCTCTTTAGGTAATGACAGAAAACCATTTTGGCTGCTACAATTTGGCTCATCTTCGAGCTAGAAGTGAGGAGCTCAGACATCTAATGGGGGACTCGATCCTCTGCTCCCATCATGTCCTCCTTAAGGTGGCTTGGATCTCTAATTCTGATGCCTCCCTGTAGAGGTTGGACGCATCCAATCGAGAGGAGACCAGGATCTGAATATGCTTCACTCACACGTCTTCTCGGTGTCTCGTCTTGCGCACACATCGCAGACGTTCCCTCAGGTGTTTCCCCTCGTCCTCACTTCACCCCTGTGTTGTGACCTCTGTCCTTTGTTTTTGGGGTCGACGCTGTCCTCAGCATTTGGCCTTGGGTCACTGGATGAGGATTAAGTTGTCCTCACTCTCACACATACACTGCGATCGCTCGAATGTGTACGGCTGTTTAATCCCCCTATTTTCATCACACTGGGTTCATTAAAGCAATTCAGATAAAACACTTACAGCCAAGTTATAGAATCAGAAAGTAGGTTCATACCTGGAGAATGAAGGATGAAAGTTACACAGCTATGCACACGCACACACACACACACACACACACACACATATATATGTATAGATAAAGGCAGGATTAGGGCCAAAGGATGGGTTTAAGAAGGCAGTGGTTGGCAAATGACTAAATCACTATAGACATTTATGTCAGTCTCAGTGTGTGTGTGTGTGTGTGTGTGTGTGTGTGTGTGTGTGTGTGTGTGTGTGTGTGTGTGTGTGTGTGTGTGTGTGTGTGTGTGTGTGTGTCCCTGGGGTGGATCACAGTGTAATCTCAGTTATTCCCCCGGCATGCTCTCTTGGGGCATGAACACACACGCGCTCACGTATACGCACATTTTGGTGTATCAGAGTGTAATCTGTGCGGGTCCTGTCAGAGTCCTCGCTCAGCGGGAATCATTGAAGAGCAGTTAATTACCCATAATCCACTCTGGGCCAGATGTCTGCTCTGTGAGTGGTCAAAATGTGTGCGTCTGTGTGTAGGAATATTTGCTAGCTCTTGTGCCACCCTCCTTCCTTTTCCTTGTATTTTCACCCCCATACTCATGCAGGTTTACACGACTTAACATTTTCCTCTTTTCGTTCTCCTCTTCCTGCTTTCTTTCATCTTCAGTGGAGACTTTGCAGACTTGATTTGTACTCTTTTATTGTCTGTCAGTGTTGCTCCACCTCTCCCCTTTTTGTCTACGCCTGTTGTCCTCTCTCTGTTTCTGTTTCTCTGCCCACAAATCTCTTCATCCCTCCCTCTCTCTCCTCCCTCCCCTCTTACTCCTCTCTTTCATTTCGGCTCATGCTCACTTGGATCCAGAGGGACTCCGAGCTGACTTGTTGCAGCCTTCACAAAACAAACTTTCTGTCTGAGACACTTTAAGGTACTGTAATACTGTGTGTGTTCATGCATGCAACACGCTTCATTGTGATCCTTGTTAGAGAGCTCAGCTGATCTGATACCGCTACAGACTTTGAGCTGATAACTAGTTGCTTGGTGATGATAGAGGTTTTATAGCTTTATGGTTATTTCACAGCTTTAAGTGTTGAGGGTTTATTTTACAACTTTCAGTTTGAACTGGGTCAGTTTATCTGAAAGTTGGTTACAGTGGAAAAATGTACCTGAAGAGAAATGTGTTTTATTTTGAAGTGATGAGTTACTGCTGCTGGTTTTTGAACCAACCAAACAAGTCAAATAATGTTTGAGAATGTTTTTTATGTTGATTTTAAAGACAAGCGTGTTATTTGTAATTCAACATTATAAGCAACAAGTTGATTTAGATTCTCGTAGAAATGTTTAAAGTCACTTCTTGACAGCAGTTGACAAAATTATCTCGCATGAAGGTCCATTTATTAGTTGTTCTGGAGCTTTTGATTGTCTCACATGATCTTTGTCAGCAAGAAGAGCTCTCTCAATGTTTGCTTTTTCTACTTCTTTTCTGCAGTATTGTGGTGTGAAAGTACCTGGTATTTGCAACCAACAAGCCAATTCACTCCAGCATCTAAAATGTCGTGGTATCTTTGCAATGGATTCACTCGTGGGCAGCAAAGTCAATCCAGTAATGTTTTTGCATCAAGACAATGTATGTTGCACCATCAGCACGGGTCACCAACTTACCATGCTAGTAACCCCAACAAGCAGTCGGCAAGCATTTAGCAGGATGCATGGAAGAACTTTGCCGTGCCACTTTCTGGAGTGACCTGGGCTTAAATAGAGTTAGTTCCAGCCCCCAAAACTGACACACTCAAGATTCATTGAAAATTTAGGACAAAATTCAAATCTTGTGAAAGCTGGATTAGCCACATTTGGCTGAACTAACCGACCAGCCACTAAGAGGAAGAAATGTAGTTCATGGCCGTCTTACTTGGTTAAAATTCAGACAGTTACCTCTCGCTGCCAGCGTGTGACGTTTTCTGGTGCAACTTTTAGCATTTCAGAGGTGCAGAGCATGAAGAAGAATCAAAGGTTTCACATATTTTCCAAACTCAGCAAGAGGTCTACTTTCAAAAAGAAAAAAAAAAAAGTGTCCTGTCCTTGAATAACCTCAACATGGCAACTCAACTGGAAAAGTCACAATGTTTAATTCACTTGGAATATCACTCTGTGCTCCGAAAGCAGAGACAAAAAGAGACAACAAATAGTTGTAATTGCACCTCCCTTTCATTTGTTTGAACTGGGCAAACAGGTCCATTGTTTCTGGTGTGATGTTTCTTTGCTAGTAGCGGCTCTTTGGAGGGGAAATACCTTGTGAGTGGATCATGTCGGAAGCAAACAAAGCTTCAATACTGCTGAAGCTCGTCTGACTCGTTTTGATCCCTCCTTTCTCTCAAAGCAACCACTAGTTTATTATTAGAGGGTTTGACTTGCCTTCCACTGCTTTTATTTGCATGTTAGTCCAAGGTCGGGCCACGTTCACGATAACACGATAAGAGGACAGTAAATATTATGGGTGCTTGGGTGAGATTTGGTCAGCAAGAGAGAGAGAGCGAGAGAGAGAGAGAGAGAGAGAGAGAGAGAGAGAGAGAGTCAGATTTCTTATCCATGTGTGAGAACCAAAGTGAGGATCGATCTTCTGGTCGTTCTCGTGTGAATATGAAATGAGAAAGAGGGTGAGAGACAGAGAAAGAATGTGAAAACAGTGGGAATGTGAAATTTAGTCACCTTGTCTGGCTTTTTGTGGGACAGACAGAGGATGTGATGGAGATAAAAGAGGGTACAGACAGATAGCGAAGGGCTGGAATGGCTTTAAGAAGTGGTTCAAAGAAAGAATGGGTGACAGAACAAGCTGTCAGCATAATGCAGAGCCTAAAACAGTGAGCATGAGAGCAAACGTCCCTGTTATTCACAGCTATAGCTGACAAGAGGCAGCAGCTTGTGTGAAATCGATGCCGCCGCCTTAACGAGATGTCCTGAAAAATGGCTGGCGAAATGGCAAATCAGCACGACGGGGAACAGCTCGCTCTCTAACAGCCGCCTGTTCCTCCCTCTGGGCCTTCACACCGTTACGTAAGCGGCGGAATCGAATATAGGCAAAAGCTAAAAGCGATCTTTGTTGGAGGCCCAGGGATGAACCTGGATTAGTGATGCTTTAGGGATATTTGTAATAGGGAATCCCAGCAGATTTCACTGTGCAAATATGTTTCTCATATGCCAGGGAACATTAAATGCTGCGTCTCGTTGCCGAAAGAACAGAAAACGTGGGTTCAGGCGCCTGTGATAGCAGCCATCTACCTGCTGAAACGTCCTTGAGCAGAGAACAGGATCCCTGCTGGCTGCTGCTGTTTCTCTTCCAAATTAAAAGCCAGTAAGACAAAACCAGCGTCCTGCATTTTCACACGCTCATATCGTGTGTTTTCAGGATGGCAATGCTGTCTGTCTGTTCACTGGGTACAGGACTTTGGTTTTTTATCATTAACATCATTGCAAACAGAATATTTTGGGGTTTCAGACATCACCTTGGTCTTTAGAGAACTGTTTTCCACTATAGACTGAATATAGACCATGATGAATTGATTGATTAAGAAGAAAAAAATCATAGTTTCAGAGCTTTATGAGTCTTAACAAGTCTTAACTTCTCCAGTCTGTCAGTTTAGTACCTGAACCCTGCAAAGAGCAGGAGTAGAAATCTGTCCCACAAGACACAACCTACAAACCTCTGAAACACAATGAATTTTCATAATGCCATAATAAAAGCCATAATAATCCTATAAAAAGAAGAATAATCAGCTACAATGCGTCTTTTGGGAGTGGAGATGAGCTGTGAATTCGTTTGTCTCAGTTTCACTGCAAGTAGAGATTCCAGCGAGTCCATCCTCATTTCTCTGGAAGGAAACAGGAGGAAGTCCTTTCGCTGGAAGCTCTTCTTCACTTCCTCATTTTTTATCCTATCAGCAAATTACCTGAGAAACAGATGAGATATGTGTGAGATATGTGCTTCAATCAGACATGGTTTACATGGTGCAGAAAGTAAAACTGCTTATGCAGGACTCCCCATGGAAAATACTGTGAATACCATCTTACAAATGAAGTGTCTTAGACCTTTTCTCTTCAGGTGAATGAGCACAGACTCTGAATTCAAGTTATTTATCATATGATGACACTTCATTTATCTCAAAGCTTCTTAAATAAGTGGAATAAACAACATATTTGTATCCACTCACAGACAGACGCTTTTTCTAGAGATAAGAGATGATCTTATGTGTAGATAAAGAAGAGTTGTGATAGATCTGGTATGCATATTTGTAAAAGATGTTTTGTCCTCAGAAATGAGTGTAGAACAATGTTTTAAAATAATCCCTAACTTCAACACCAGGCCATAATTTGCTTTATTTTCACGCCAGCACTAAATTTAGATGCGTGGGTGTGATATCTTTTTTTTTTGTAGATAGTTGAACTTCAGCACCTTTTTCTATCAGCTGTTCATCAGGATGTGTGATGCAGCAGGGAGGAGGAGGAGGAGGAGGAGGGGAAGGAGGAGGAGGGGTGACAAGGCAGAGCCGAGCTGATGGAGGAGGAAGGATAGAACAGATTTATAATGGCAGCAGGTTCACTCTCCGGATCAATATAAAGACGGAAAGAGAGACTGAAAACTTTAAATAAACAAACGAGTAAACACAAACATGGCTGCAGTTTGCTGAGAGGATTAGTCCTCAGCACAGCAGAGACGTCCAGCAAACAAAACGCATACGTTAACTCAGCGTTATAAAATAAACTGACAACAAATCCACCCTCTGATGCACCTGCACATGTAGTAAGGCTGTTAAAGACAATATGATAGTTAGACTTAGTATAATCTAATATAACAAGTTGAGATAAGATAATAAGTAAAAAAAAAGTGAATAGTGAATTATATATATCTAGTCGGGAGAATGTGATGCACTTAGAGGGAGAGGAGGATGATGGAGAGATGAGGAGGTGAAGAGTTTTGGGATATGAGAGGAGACGAGTGAGGACAAGAAAGGCCTCCAGTGCTCTTTCCTGTCTGTTCCTGCCAAATGGACACGACTTACAGGCTGAGTGTGTGTGTGTGTGTGTGTGTGTGTGTGTGTGTGTTAGAGGGAGAGAGACTTTTTTACTTTAAATTCTTTATATCACTTTAAAACCCTCCCATTCGCTGTCACCACAGTGGAAATGCGCCCGTATTTGTTCATATCTGTATATTTCTATTACTTTTTGCTGCCTATCATATATCTTCCTACTTTCTGTGATTTATTGCATTATTGCTTAATTTTCGGACCATTTATGACCTGGTCAGTGACTCGTAAAGTAAAATATAAACTTTTACTGGTCACGTGTATCTGATTTTTACTCTTTAACAATTAAAAAAGTAGATTCCTTTATTGATAGAATAGATCGATGGTCAAAATAATCCCTCGCTGCACCGTAGCTGCTCGTCACAGCGTCACAGTTGCAGGAGCAGACGAACGATCACGACCAGGCTTCACGCCGTGTTTGAGAGGAGGGTCTGTGGGCTGGTTTCCTGTGGATGGAGGTGAAGTCTCTCCACCACCTGGTGGTCGATGGCCAGCGGTCGTAGCTCTCCCTGATCTTTATAGAAGATGGCATGAATGAAACACGAAAGAATATGGATTCATTTACCATATGTTGTTGTGTAGATGTTTACCAGAGGAGTAGAGGAGGAGTTCTCGAGTCACCTCTAGTCGTACAAACAATTTCTTAATTTGAAACTGTCAGTAATTGTAATGAATCTCAAATGTGGTGTTATTTTTTTACACTAAAGCACAGATTACAGATTTAAGGGGCCAGTTTCTCCAGATGGGGCCAGATTTCCAACGTGAACTGGCTTCAGCAATGCTGGAAACAAGCCTGTGTGTGTGTGTGTGTGTGTTGTGTGTGTTTGTCAGCTGTGGTTTACTCGATAGATGTGTTGACTAGATAAGAGGAGGCGAAGGGAACGGCGGAGGGTAATGGGGGAAGAATAAAAGGAGAAATGGAGGACAGATGAGGTGGAGGGTGTGTGTACATGCTTCTCATTCTCCGGGTTTCTGATGCCTTGATGTCTATATATGTTCACACATGCACCCTATTACCTTCACTCCTCTCCTCTCCTCTCCTCTCCTCTCCTCTCCTCTCCTCTCCTCTCCTCTCCTCTCCTCTCCTCTCCTCTCCTCTCCTCTCCTCTCCTCTCCTCTCCTCTCCTCTCCTCATTCTGCATTCTCCCCAATTTCCCCCTCTCTGTCTCCCTCCTTCAGCCTCTCAGTCTCATTCCCTGAGCTGCTCACTTCACTTTCAATCTCTCTCCCTCCATCTGAACCCACCCAATCTTCATTTATTCATTCCTCTGTCTCTCTGTATACACTTCTCTCTCTTTTTTTTTCTTCCCATCACTCCCCTGCAGTCTTTCTCTTTATCCCTGCAATTACAGCATATGGCCAAAAGTGTGTGCACAACCAAACATTACACTCATATATGGCTGCAGGGATTTGTGAGCTGCAACACTTCCACACCAAACTAGGAGATATTTAACAGATTCTTCAGCACCTTTTTACCTGCCGTGCATCAGACAACCCTTAGTTATCCATTTAAACCACATGAAATAGAGATCATATTGCTTCCTGGAGAATAAAACCAGAGTTTTCCAGAGTCCTTAGTCATGAGCTTTCTTTTCAATCTGATACCAGGTGTATCTCAGTCTCTTGATATCTGCCAGGTGTTCTTTGGCCGGCCTCTTTTCCTTCTCCCTTGAGGGCTCCGTGTCAAGGCCTGGACTGGTTTTCATAGCGTGTGCCCGATCCAACGACGTCTCCTTCTTCCAATTTCATCCTCTTGCTGGAAATTGTTGTGACCTCGTTCTCAGATTTGAAAGGTTAAGTAAAGGTCGGCGGGGTAGTATTTACGTTCTTTCATTACATGTATGAAGACAGTAGAATATAATGATTTAAGAGTTATTTATTCTTTTTTTTCTGAAAATCTGAAAACTATTTCACTGGTTTTCTTCTTTTTTGGGCTTTTTCTCCTGTTGGGACTGTTTGTAAATGTACAAACGCACTCTGGATCAGGCTCATGTGGATTTGTGACGTCTAGTCATGAGTGCCACTCATTCATTCATTCATTCATTCGTTCTCTTAAGTGAACCAAGGGGTCACGCTCAGCCCCTAAAGTACTGGAACGGCACCATGTGGATGGAGGTGACCACATACATTCGGCCATGTGGTGCATCTCTCCTCTGTTTTCCAGTCACATAGCTGATAGTGAACCAATCTATCGCTCTCTTTGCACCCCTCCCCTTTTTTCTTATTTCTCGCTCTACCTCCTTCACTCCCCCATATCTCACTCTCTCCCCTCTCTCTCTCTCTCTCTCTTTCTTGTTCTAACTCGATCTCCCTCTCTTGGTTCCTGGCTTCTGATTGGCTGCTCTCTGCCTGGCTCTTTATGAATTGAACAGCAGCGGCTGGATGTGACTGGCTGGAAGCTAATCAACACAACGAATGCTCTCTCTCTCTCTCTCTCTCTCTCTCTCTCTCTCTCTCTCTCTCTCTCTCTCTCTCTCTCACTCACACACTCACACACACACATACACAGAAATGTACGCACATACTCATCGGCAACAGCCAAACCTTTCACTGAAATGTGCAGAGGTGCTCATACACACTTTCTTTCACCGTCTCTCTCTTTCTCTTTCTCTCTCTCTCTCTCTCTCTCTCTCTCACACACTCTCACACACACACACACACACACACACACACACGCACACACACACACGCACACACAGCCTGCTTTGTCAACAGCTCACGTAGCACGGTGCACTCAGGCGAGCTCTCTCACACACACGTAGCCTAGGACACACACTCTTCTCTCTCTCTCTCTCTCTCTTTCTCGTCTTCTGTCACTCTCTCGCTCACCCTCATCCGCAATCGCATGCCGAGCTTCACACACACACACTCTCACACACATACACACACGCACACGTACACATAGACGTGCAGTCATACACTCCGGGATGCAGGCAGCTTCAGTGATGCTGTGACGCTCCGTCCTCTCTCTCTCTCTCTCTCTCTCACACACTCACACACATACACACACTTTCTCTATCTTGCACACTCCCATGCTTTAACACACACACACACACGCACACACACACACACACACATAGCTCGTCAGCCTCTGTCTCTGTCAGTCAGTCAGTCAGTCAGTGTGTGTGTGTGTTGGTGGAATGAGGCGGTGATGTTTTGGGACAGGAAGAATAGTATGGGCAATTCCCAACGACGGCCCAAAGGAAGACACAGACCTAAATCGGCAACAGGTACTTTATCTTTCTATATATCATCTTTTCATACGTTTTCTCTCCAGCTTTCATTTCAGCCCTCCGTCTGTCTATCTGTTAGCGCTGGCTTTGCATTCAATGCATCCTTCCATCCAAAATGTCTCATATTCAGGTGTCTCACATCCATTCATCTTTCCTCCACACAGGCACATCTCATCCATCCATCCATCCATCCATCTATCTATCTATTCACCACTCTGTCTAGTCTATTCCATCTTTTCCCTCCAATCAATTCCTCCGTCCATTTGTCTTTCGATTTCTGCATCCAAAATGTCTCAGATTAATGTGTCTCACGTCCATACGTGCATGCTGGCAAGCCTACATTCATTCACCATGTGTCCCCGGTATTCTTATGTAATCCATTCATCTTTGAGTTTCTCCATCCCTCCATCCGACATGTCACATTCAGGTGTCTCACGCCCATCCATCCATCCATCCATCCATCCATCCATCCAATCATGGATACATCTTTTCCTCCATCCACCTGCAGCATGTGTACATCTGTCTATTGTTCTGTGTAGTATTCTATACCTCGTCCATCTGTACGTATTTATCTCCTTATTATCTCTGCATCTCATATGCGTCTCATATTCAGGTGTCTCATGTCCACGTATCCGTCTTTTCACTCCTCCTCTCATGCATCCTTCTCTACAAGCCTCCTATCCATCTGACCTTTTTATTCATTTACTAGTTGTCCAGACTTCCCTTCATCTGTTCGTCTCCTGATTTCCTTCATCCTTCCTCCAGTCGTCTTTCTTACTCAGGCATGCTCCTCTGACCTGGCAAGCCTACGTTCATTCACCCATCTACTGTTTCTATTTATCTATTAAGAATTGTTTTTTAATCCAGTCCCTTCATTCGTCACATGTATGTCTCAAATTCTCCACCACCCCTCCATCCATGGATTCCCCCCCATCTACATGTTAGCTGACAAGCCTCCATTCCTTCACCTATGTACCCAGTGATCTCTCTATCCTGTATTGTTTTACCAGCGAATCCATTCTTCCATCATTCATCATCAGCTTCTCCTTTTTGCCTTTTATACAAATACACTTGGCAAGCCTCCGTTCATTCACCATCTGTCTATCTGTCACTGCTCTTCCATCCAGTGTTTCCTTTTATCTGTGTTTTCCATCTTTTCCTCCGTTTGTTTCCCACACACATGACAGCATTCATTCCATATCTATTCATTTAGTATTGTTTTGCCCTCCATCCAAAACGTTTAATGTGCATGCAGGCTTTTTGCACCCATCAATCCATCCATCTTCTCCTCCAGTCATCTTCGCCTTCGTCAGGGTTGCCAGGTTTGAATGAACTAGGTCAATTGGTCTTTCGGCTCTTGGCTGTGACTGGGCTGAGAGACTGACTGTGTGTTTCTGTGTGTGTGCGTACTACAATAGTAGCTTTCGGTCTACTACTGCTGCTCAGCTGAAACAAGCGTCTATGTGTGCAAGTACTGAGGTTTTCTGTCTCACACATTTTGCATACCACGGCCACATGCTGCAGTCTCGTGCGCGTGTGTGCATGAGTGTGTGATTGCCCGGCTGCACTGCCTCGTCCTGCATGGCTGGATGGGATTACTAGTGGGCTCTTTAATTATCTCCGAGGGCAAGCAAGAGAGCGAGCGAGTTAGAGATAGTGTGTGGGAGAGAGAGAGAGAGAGAGAGAGAGAGAGAGAGAGGGGAAGGGGGTCGAGAGAGAAGCGGAGATGACAGCCCTTGTAAATCTGCCCCTCTTACTTGCTTCCTTGTCGGACGATAAAGGGGGAGAAGAGGAAGAGGAGGGGATGGAGAGGACGGTGTGAGAGAGGGGGCAGAGGGAGGTGAGGAAGAGGATGAAACAGAAAGCGAGAGGAGGAGGAGGGGACGAGGAGGAAAGGATGGAGAAGGAAGAGGGGAGAGAGAGAGCGGAAAGGAAGACAGGAAAAAAAAAACGGTGGATGAGAACGATTTTTGGAGAGCTGGAGATGAACGACGGACAGGCAGGCGTGATGAAGAGCTGGGTGGATGAGGGGAGGAAGAGGAGGATGAAGAGGAGGAAGCGGGTGTTGCGTTAAAAACACACATGCAAAGTGTTTATGTCATGCTGCAGAGCTGCACAGTGACAACCACGAGTAAACACACCCATACGCTCACTCTGTCCGCACACACACACACACACATCCCCTGGAGAACTGTGTGTGTGTGTGTGTGTGTGTGTGTGTGTGTGTGTGTGTGTGTGTGTGTGCAAGGTACGTATGTAAGCTTTAACACAAACTGACAACGAAGCAGCCTGCGTACACCTGCTGTGGCGCAATGATCAGCAGAAGACGTTTCCCGATACATTTGACCTTGACTTCAATCAGCAGCGAAGCATATTTATCGCCTTCAGACGCGATGGTCACATTACTGTCAGCAGGTGCTGCCTTGTGTTCCAGACAGTGTAATTTACCGTGATTACTGGTATGATGATGATGATGTGGTCGGGGACAAGAGGCATAATTGATGCTTAGTGGGTGGAAGGAGGAAGTGCATTTGTCATGAATGAAGGAGATGAGAGAAACTTAGCCAAGCACTCAAAACCACCTCTGCTGATGTTGAGCTGCAAGGAAGTCCTTGCGTCCTTGCTTCGCTCGTGCAGAAGTCGTTCTTCTCAAAAGCCTTAAAAAAGTATTTTTCAATGTTATGACGCAGCAAAACCTTGTAGGGAGCAGGTCCTGGTGGATTAGTGGAGGTACAAAGTGACAGGAGACTGTGTGTTAACTTCACACCTCCTCCATACAGTGTTTTCTTTCAACTTTTGCCAGAGTTGTTCCAGAAGCGTCATCAAGCAGGATTTAAAGGTTAAATGAGCATAAATCAGCTGCTACTCTAAGTGGACCTTCAGTCGGAATTGAAAACTACTGTTTCTAAGCTCAATAATGAACTGTGATGTCGCATTTTTAAGCCGACATAGATGATGTTCTCTTCATGTCTGACCCCAGAGGTCCTAAAGTGCTGTGGATGAAATGGTGACTTCTGCTTTTTTTGCATTTGTGTATATTTCACCATTTCTGGTCTCTGTGTCTGCATTGCTGTGGTGGTTCTGGCCTGCGCTACCCAGAAATCACTTGTCAGTCAAACAGCGTGTGCAGGTCTGTGATTTTCTCCCTTGGAGTTTTAATTTCCTCTCTGCTTGGTCTGCTCAGCCGTTACTGCTAGCATTAACTGCCAATTCCTTCGAATGGGTATTTTCCTTTTATGTCTTCTTCGGTTTATTACAAACAAACTGGAGACGATAAATACAACTCTTCCTGTGCTGCAGAGATCTTTCCAGGACAGACCTCCTTACTTCATTTTGCTTAAAGAGACAATTTCTACTCTTTGTTCTTACTCTGTTTGCTTTTATCTGTCAATACACTTCTTTCAATTACACATTTTTTCCTGTTTCTTTCTTATTCTCCTTTTATTCCTCATGAATTCTCTACAGTTTTACCAACACACATCTCTGTCAATGCCATTTTGTTATGCTGGGATGAGGCTACGAGGTATTCGCCCTATGTAGTGATTCATAGCAGTCGAGAACCATCTGTATGACACCCAGAAGTCTCTGTTCCCTCTCGCCCTCCCACCTTCGCAAATGATGCAGGTTGTAAGACCACAAGCTGTTCTGTTCAGTGTTGTCCGACATCTTTTGGCCACGTCGCGGCATTAAAAGCATTTAAATCACCACGTTATCTCATCTAACGCAGTGACCATCTCATAAGACGTGTCATAGAAGACATGTGTAGTCGATGCCAGCTGTCTCCCTCTTACCTCCCTCTCTCCTACTATTTCAACTCCATTTTCACTCCCTGTTTCCCTCCTCTCTCGTGTTCATTTTTGGCTGTTGCCGTGGTGCTGATGCTTTAGCACACACACACACACACACACAGTGACTGTAGGTTTTCTATATGATGCCTCTGTTTCAGTGTTTTTCTGCTGCTATGCAACCGTTATCCCTCTGATCACCTGATAACACTCTTCCTTTGATCCGCTGTCTCAAAAATACAAAGCAAACACTACTACTACACACTTTTTTCCCCCACTTGGTCAATATCTGTAGTGTTTCCACTCACTCACTCATGCTAATAGGCATGACGGACCATAACACACACGATAAAAACACTCTCATGCACACACACACACACACCAGACATGTTCATTCATATATTTTCAAATGGATGATGTCATTTTCAGCAAAGCCAGCACCTTGCAGCTAGAGGGAGAGAGAGAGAGAGAGAGAGAGAGAGACAGAGAGAGATAGGGAAGGAAAGAGAAGTGGTGTGTATTGAGATAATTGGATGGAGGCAAGGAGGAGGGTTTAGAGAAAGCGATTGAGAGATCTGAGGCAAGATACGAGATGTGAGAACCAGCAGCTAGAAGGGGGGGGGAGAGATGTGGGATGATGAAGGGAGAGAGAGGAAGAGATGCAAGATGCTGAAAGGGAAACAAAGACAGCAGAGGAGAGGAAAGAAAGAGAAGAAGTAGGGATGAGGACAGGGAGGAGACAGGAAACAGCGCCTGGGAGTGTGTGGCCGTGGCTGCTGCTGCCATGGCAACCGTACAGGTGTTAAAGCAGGTCAATTGAATGCTGGTCGGCACCCTGCCAATGACCAGCAAGCGTGTGTGTGTGTGTCTGTGGGTGCATTCACTGGTTTGTCTATTCATTAAGAGTGTGTGTGTGTCGCCTACTGATCTGTTTGCCGCATGGCGGGTGTGTCACATGCACGTCGAGACACGGTTTGCTCTGCTGACCCGACTTACATGTGATTGGCGCGTCTCAAGTGCAAACTGTGTGTTACTGATGACTTAAAGTGACAACAACAGCCGTAAGCTCCTCATTTAGTGCGATCCAGCGACTGATCAAACTGGAAGCTGGAAGCATCTTGGACTTCTCTCAGACTTGACGTAACCTGGATTCGGTCCTGTTTACCTCCTCTGAGGTGCAGATTTTGTTGCATTGCAGGCGGTTGTTAGCTTATATCCCTCGTCTTGCTCGTCAAAATTAATGGTGCGTTGCAACAAAGGAAGATGCAGACAATTAGAAGCAGATGCTGCTTTAGGATGGAGCTAAAGCGCTGCGTTGCATTTTAGCATGAGAAGTACACAATACGCTTGGAAGTTAGTTTGTGAAAGTCATGAGCAAACGATTGCAACAAAACTGTATGATTACCTTTCAAGAATGTTGAATGGTTTAAGTCGTTCAACAGTGTGTTTCAGTCGGAGACAGCAGCAGCCAAACCGATCAAACATTTAACAATAATTGCATCAGATAGTGGCTCTAACTAACTTTTTGAAACTCATGACCAGCGACGACGGAGGCTGACTGTTGCATCACTTTGCGTCGCCTGTGTCAGGTAGTGTGAGGAAGTATCTGTATTCTCTGTATTCATCATTCACGAAAAGGGAAACCGGAAGACGTGGGACTTGCAGATAGGCAAACCATGATGCAAGCAGCATTCACCATCACCAGACCATCACACCGCTCTCGCTCCTCACAGACGGTTTTGTCACCGCCATTTCTCTTCCCACGCCGATCAGAGCGATCTGTCTCGCTGATTCAAAATGTTTAATCAGCCAAACAGCTGCAGGAAGGCGTCCATTTAGTCCTGACGGTGCGGGAGAGAGACACAGGTGCTTTTGGTCCTGGTGTGTCAGGACCTTTAAGGCAAAAATAGTCTTTGACAGAGGAACAAAAGCAAAGATCATGTAAAGACTTGGTGACATGTTTGTTATCGAGATCTTTCAGCTGCTGCTTATTCCTAATATAAGCCATAACTTGTTAATAACAGCAGTAGCATGAAGATTATGATGTGCTTTAAGAATTTACAAAATAACTTTATTTATTCACTAAGTGTTAAAACAGCCCTAAGCTATGATTTCAATCTGAGTGATAGAGAAGTAGTCGTCTGTGTGGACTGAGACTTACTGAAAGAAACTTGCCGGTAACACAGGGGTCACAAGTTCGACGATCCCCCGCAGTCATCGTGTTTTCTGCTTTTCTTTATCATGCAACCCGAGCCACTACCGGCTTGTTAGTGGAAATCCATTTTGGAGAGGTTTGTGCTTGTGAAAAAAAAGAGAGGCTTGAGAAAAATCAATGATCGTTGTTGCTGTGTCACAGTCATAAAGCTCGGGGGGTTACGCTCACATTGATCACTGCAGGCAAATGTTTGGCTCCTTGTCAGAAACTTTACTCTTGAAAAAAAAAGAATCAGTTATCGTCTGTTTTCTTTCTTTATTTCACCTTCCACAGGTTACAGTCAGTAGATACGTGAAATTTTTTTGTAATTACATTATTGCAACCTTAAAATAAGACTGCATATATACATGTAAATTGCAATACCTGCAGTGAAACATCTCAAAAATGCATGATACCAGGTGAGACATTTTTAATTTAAGAAGACTTCCCGCGTGGCTCCTCTTCTCCACCACAACTGGTATTTTTTTTTTATGCACCGCTGTGCCTTAAATTCAGTTTCACGGGAGCCACCGAGTGCAGCCGCAGCCTTAATGGTGACCGAACAGCTTCTCCGGCGCTGTCGGGAATTTAGTGCCTTGCTGAGAAGAACCTCAGCTGTTGTGTTTAAAGCCGGACAGAGCATTAATCATTTGCTCTCTCTGTGGTGGAGATCTGCGAACTCAGCGCCCTCACAGTCCCACACCGGCCTCTTCAACACTTAGACTGCCGTGGCTTCCAGATATCAGGTATTAATAACGCTTGTCATTGACTTTGTTGCCTTAATTCTTCCTTTGTATGGTCTTTTCTTCCTGCTGACTCCTTTATAAACCTCATTGTATACGTTGCTTCCATTGTGTCTTAACTCTGGAGAAACCCACTCGAACCCCAAAGTGCTTATCGCAGTCAGAGCCGATCCTAAAAAAGGCCCAAGAGTACTTACAGGTGTAGTGACGTACATTTCTGTGTTGGAACGTTCTAACGTACTATTTTCTTGGCCATGTTTCTTTTCGATCCACGAGCTACTCTGCTTATATAACTTAAGGGATGTAGCACAACGCACCTCTTGTTCTCTCACTCCTTAACGCTGTTTAGCATCCCGACATGCAGATACACTTTCACTATCACACACACACACACATTTCCCTGCATATACATTAGACAGTTTCATGTTCTCTGTGCTAATTAGTCTCAAAACAAAAAGAACATTTCTGATATTAAAGCAACTTGTCAAGGATGAATGATCTTTCATAAGCCACCTATACACACACATGCTCACGCACAGCTTGTGTGCATGAACACGGTGTGTGTGTGTGTGTGTGTGTGTGTGTGTGTGTGTGTGTGTGTGTGGCTGGTCACTCTTGTCACCTCCAGTGTTTACAGGAAGTAACTGTTGAGGGGAGGAAGGAAAGGAGCCGGGCTGCACCGACAATCGACATGAAGGAGGAGAGGAAAGGGGGCCGAGAACATTTCAATGTAGATATTATAGTCGAGATATTGTCGCATATTATTTTAATACTTTTTGAGGAGAAACATAATATGTAACTAATGATACTTACCCTACTGTGTTGGTGGTTTAGTGGTT
Organism: Pempheris klunzingeri; assembly: GCF_042242105.1. Classification (NCBI taxonomy): domain Eukaryota; kingdom Metazoa; phylum Chordata; class Actinopteri; order Acropomatiformes; family Pempheridae; genus Pempheris; species Pempheris klunzingeri. Next base: position 3,641,334 of record NC_092034.1, on the reverse strand, counting down.
TGATCCATTATTTACCAGTTTATCACTGATATGTCAGGTTTCTTACTTCAGATGGAGGCTGAAGTTAAGATCACAAGAGAACTCAAAGACTGAGCAAAGTGAAGAAGGCTGTTGTTTTGTCATATTCAGTCGGCACAGAAGCTTTTTTCACCACAATCTGAGAAATAAGTCAAAGCAAGAGTTGTTATTTGTGTTGGTGAACTTGTTGATCCACGTGTCACCGCTTTTTGTGGCTCTGATTGGATGATGTCTTCTCCAAAGAGTCTTCGTAGGTTTAAGTCGATCTAGATCAATCTAAATTTGGTGTATGTTACTGTACTGTTACTGTTAATGTTACTCAAGTACTACTGCCCCTGACTGTTTTATAGTTATAGTTCAGTTGTAATATATGAAATAGTGGTGTGACAAATTACCTTCCTCTAATTTGCTTTTACTCACAGTTTCAACGACCAAAACGACATCTCTTCATCAAGACTCTAAGATGGCAATTTTATTTCTATAACTCAAACTCAAAGTGCTTTACATTAAAAGGCAAAATGTTTACAATTGTAACATTAACATGAGCAACATACATGACACATAAATCAATAATCCTAAAATAATCCAAGATAAAATGAAAGTTTCAGAAAAATACCAGATTACATTACATTTTTCAGCGTTTTTAACATTATTTCTTTCTCCAAAAAATGCATCGCAAGTATCTTGTAAAACATTGTTGTCATTGCGAATTAACTGTGGTTAAATGAGGTTCGGCATCTACTACACTGGTTAAATTTGAGGAGAGGCCAGTTCATTGACGCTACACAGCCATCAACCACCACAAATCCAGACAGTTGGCACCATTCATAAGCGGTGTACTGCAGAATTGATCCAGTATGTGATCCAATACTTTGATAACTTCATGATCTTTCATTCTCATCACTTATTGGATACATTACCTATGTGACCAATATGTTTTAAGCTTTGTAGACTCCTTTAAGGTGAGAGCTGGGGGGGGGAGAGAGAAGGGAAGTGTTGGAGAGGAAGAGGAAGAAAGAAAAAAAAAAAGAAGGGGGAGGCACAAGACCTGGCACCATCAGTTTCCTCCCTTTCTCCCCTCTCATACCATGAGAGAAAATGTTCCCTGCACGGTTTCTTTCTGTCTTGCCTTCTTTTCTTTCTGCTCCCTCTGTTTCTCTTCCCCTTTGCCTGCTGACACGCTCGTAGCCACAGCCTGAATGAGTCACTGGGTTTACCTCCGACGGCGGCTGGCCTCTCCACTCCTTCTCCTCCTCTTTCCCCTCTCCGCTCTTTCCTCCGAGTTGACATGTGTGTGTGATAGTTTCAGTGCCACAGAGAGTTTAGGAATACAGACATGGAAGTTTTCTGGGCCAGGCCAGGTAAGAGACAATGGGAACGCTTTATTTGACGCTTTATCACATGTAGAAGAAAATCAAGTTTAGAAGTCGGAGCAGGGAGCGGTGTGGTACTGAGGACAGCTTCTTCTCACGATAAGAAAAGCTCAGGAATGTTACACTTGACATTAGCGAGGGTAACGTGACCATGTATGTGCATCGTTTCTCTGAGCTGACACTGTATGCATGTCTTGTAGCCGTGGCTCTGGTGTTTTCTGGCATTTTGAGACACGTTTGTGCCCAAAGCGTTCTGTTTTGGGGAATCACACATTACAGGAGCATCACAGCTGCTGGTTAATATGAACGTGTTGGTGTGTGTGTGATGGTGTGTGTGAGAAAGTGTGTGTGTGAGTGTGTTTGGCATGAAACTTTTCACAGTTTTGAGAGGTCGGAGCATTGCAATACCTGGTGTTTGACATAAAGCTGAAGAATTTCACAGGTTGTTCTAAAATGAAAGCATTTAGTGTTGTTGAGAATACAGTAAATAACACTGATGCCCTTTCAAGTGCTTGTGTAGACAAGCAAACTGAATTGGACCGCTTTAAAAACACTTAAATTAACTAAATGTGTTAACTTAATGTGTGAATTTCTCCATTTCTTTCCCCTTAAGTTGCTTCAGAGATAGAAGAATCATCTCATTCCACATAGTTTGACAGTGTTATTGTTCCAGCTCATTTCTATGCATTCATTTTCACAGTGAGTGAAATATTCAGACCCAAGACTCCATGGCTGCACTGTGTGATTAAATGGAAATGAACTAGACGTCTTATTTTACACACATTTTCCCAAATATCAGC